>NC_139655.1:22010225-22085225 GCF_951799395.1 Argentina silus
CTGTGTGTGGAGTTACTAAGAAACACCTCAAACAGGTCTGAGAAGAGCTGACTGTACCTTTAAGGGACATCGGTCAGCCACTAAGCTCTTCTTCACTCAGTGGTTTGTTTACATTCATCATGTAGATCGTGGCAATGGTCACTGTGGATGCGGTCATCAAGGCTAAAGTGGATTTTAAAGCTTCTGAACATTTGTAACTGCTGACATGTGTTTAGAGTACAAACATAATGCCGGTTCCCACTGTTAAACAAGCATATGAGACCATCAGTTCTAAGTACACAAAAAGGTTTTTGCCAGGAAATGCTGTCCAACCTAAATACATTGACAGTGTGTGTATAAATCTATGTCATCAAAACCAAATCAGAACACTATGTAAGGAATGATTTGTGTTGTACAACACAGACAAGAAGACCTAATTCATTCATCATAGGCTACAGCAAGTATGCTGGGAGACACTGTGGATAAACGGAGCTCACATAGTTGGCTGTCAAACATGGACAACACCTGGCCAAACACAAACATGACTGACAACACAACAACAAAGAAACCCCCACTGCTTCCCAGCTCCTTCCCTCCTCCTGTGTTTGGTCAGATTTAGAGAAAGGATCTGGTTCTGACCACAATGGGGGCAGATCAGGACACAGCTATGCAATGATGAGGCAGCTGTGTTCAGTTGAACCCCTCTGTTTTTCTGCACCCCAGTGAGCTGCCTCTCAGTCACAGGCTGAGGTTATGTTCTGAGGTCCCGACCTTGTTGTTGTGTCTCACAGCAGGTCATTTCCTGGATGGGCCTAGAGTCTGACAACCACCACCACCACCACCACCACCACCACCACCACCACCACCACCACCACCACAACAACAACAACACAACAACAGTGACAGATGCTTGGCCTCAGGTCAACACACATTACCACCACTCCCTGGGAAAGCATGGTCATGCTGACCAATGGGATGAAATACAATGTCCTTCAGATTCTCTCATTGGTGTTGTTCATAGCCATCTGACCAGTGGAGGTTGGTGGAGGTAGAAATTGGTACCCACGTGTTTGATTTTGGTACACACGTGTTTGATACCATTCCTCATTCCATTCCATGCATTACAATGAACCTGATTTCTACCTCCACCAGCCTTCCCTGCATCTGACATATGGACAGTGTGCACAAAGCAAGGTCTTTGTCCTATGAATGAGGCAGAAGAAGCCAGATCCATAGATCTCAACAATGAAGACAGAATCTTTTATATATATGATCCTATTTAGACACTGATGTTTAAGTGCAATGGCTTCTTAAAGTGCTCTAGTCTGTGTACAGTATGTTGTTGATCTGCTGCATATTTAACATGAGATGACTATCTGCTCAATGAATATCTGAAAAGTATACACTGGCAGTTATTGTTTAAAATTCTTAGGAATAATATCATATCAATATGGAGTCTCTAGACAAATGGAAACAGTGGTGAATGGCTGCCTCCTTGTTCACAGTTTGACAACACTCTCTCTATCCGTTTCCGATCATGGTTCCGATCATGGTTCCCTTCAGCCTGGTTGCTCCTCATTAAACCGGACAGTGGTTCCTTTCCCGCCAGCAGCACAGTTTATCCCCGTCAACCACAACCACACAACAACCAACATCCAGGATACCCAGACCACAGCCTGACAACATTTGTACTGCTCACAGCAAGTCATAATGATGCTCGGAACACAAATAACTTTTCCTGAACAAGAGAAGCACACAAAACGCTCCTCAAATCCATGTGGTCATTGACTGTGAAGAATGGACAAGGCAGAGTATTGTTCTGCTAATGCCATTGAGTTGATATGACATCCTGACAACATCTACCTTGGTCACACTAGAGTAGACCATTAGTTACTGTGTCCCCAAGCTATATCTCTAACCAAAGTTGAACTTCCTGAAACCAAATCCTAGCAAAAGCTTCATCATCTGGTTCTCCCTCCTCAAGCTGACCATTCATTCGCTCCCAAACAGGCTAATTGACATCCCTCGGGCAATGGCAGAGCAGGAATGATATATGAACCTTGCTCATTAAAGACAACGTTTATTTACAGTAAATACCAGCAGGGACGCTATAGTAACGGATGAGAACACAGCGCTGTGAACTGAGGTCAGGCTCCGAGTGTTTTGGAGCTCTGCCTTGCCTAACACACACACAACCCTTTCCAGGAATCAGAAAACACATCAAATCCAAGAGGGCAATCAGTACATTGTTATGTGAAACTGAATCACTGGCATAGTATGTTTGTAGACAGTAAGACAGAGAGGGGAGTTCAGGACAGTCCCCTCCTGAGTGCAAAAAAGGAACAAAATGTGTCTACAAAACTCTGGACAATACTGTTAGATTGGTTGAATTTGTTTTGTAAGTCATGCTAAACATTTAACTTGTTCACAATTGGTTTAAAACAGCTGCAATCCTTCAGTCCCATCTGTCCCTTGTTAGCTCAAACAGAAATTAGAAGTTTAATACGATCGTTTGATACACTGTAAACCCAGCCAAGATTTTGTTTTACAGTGTGGAGGGGGAGGATGGTTCAATGAATGACTCATACTGTATATAGCTCTGCTTTCCTCAATGGCATGGAGGAATACTGCAAAGAGTGAGACAATGTGTGTGTGCGTGTGTGTGTGTGTGTGTGTGTGTGTGTGTGTGTGTGTGTGTGTGTGTGTAATAATTCCTTTGATGGGCACTGAAGAGACCCATCTCTGATTCCCATTAGGATCTTGCTATGGGCATGGGGGGAGATGAGCCACAGTGGCTCAGGGGGTTGGTTAAACTCTACACCCAGATTCTAAACTGGGCCTGGGCCTCCATGCAGTACGTACTCAATGGCTAGTCCACCCCATCATGTTCCCTACTACTCCTGGCGACATGGACTACCTAATGACTTGACTGTTTAACAGTGTGGGTTGAATTGGATCCAGAACATGCCCACTGTGTTCACTTAGGGCCTCTACCTGCCAATGATGTCATCAAAGGGAGCCAGAGAATAGGGCCAGGGGGCTCTGAGGCTCTTGGGGCCCCATGCAGGAAACTGACACCATCCCTTACTGCATGTGTGGCCTGATTTAGGCTTCATCTCTTTTATTACATGTGATGGAAACCATACGCCTCCCTTACCACCAACACCACCACCACGAGACAAGCCAGGCGGGATGCTAGCAGTAATGATTGAGGAGGGAGGGAGGGAAAGAGGGAGGGAAGGAGGGGGAGGCTGAGATGGAGATACAGGAGGATGAGGGGAAGGAAAGAGAGAGACAGGAAGTGATCAATGGAGAGAGGGAGAACAAAGTGGAACCAAGAGAGAGATGAAGAGAGAGACACAGAGAGAGGAGGAAAGAAAGCAGAGAGGATGTAGCTGTAACAGTGGAGTGAACAGACAGTAACTCTTGTCACGCTACAGTGTGGCCAGCTAGCAGCTCTTTGGGACAGCAGTGTGTGTGTGTGTGTGTGTGTGTGTGTGTGTGTGTGTGTGTGTGTGTGTGTGTGTGTGTGTGTGTGTGTGTGCATGACAGTGTATGAGCTTAGCTTAGGAATGTCAGACACAGAGATCTGCCACGTCTCCAGAGAGAGAATCTCAGCATTCTACCCAGAGAGCCATTCTGTCATATTACTACATCAGGTCTCAATATATGATGTCTTTACATTGTCTAATTCTTAAATTGTCATACAGTTTTCACTGTACTCCTGTAGTAAGTATGTGCTCTTACATGGTTCTCTAAGGCTTTGCCCTAAATCTACCAGATGCTGAGATACAGAGACATAAAGAAAGAAATAAGAGAGAAACAGATAAGAGGTGCCTCTAATGTGCTGGTAGTAATACCATGTCCTGGAAAGACGGAGCCAGCCAATTTCCCCGGCTCCTCACAGGGCATAATGACTTCTCACCATCTGATCCAGTGAAGGTAAAGAAATAAACACCTCTGAAATGGTTTTCAGATGAGTTGCTGCCACACTGGAAGGCATGCAGCAGGCAAGCAGGCAAGCAAGCAGGCAGGCAAGCAGGCAGGCAGGCAGGCAGGCAGGCAAGCAGGCAGGCAGGCAGGCAGGCAAGCAGGCAGGCAGGCAGGCAGGCAGGCAGGCAGACAGCAGTATCTACTGGTGCTCCTGCTTAACCCACCCCGCCCCCACCCCTGCTAGGGGCCCTCACTGGGTCTCTGTACAGGCTCAGCTTTGGCTGCTGTCAGTTACACAAACAGGTCATCTTTCCAGAAAACTATATCAACAATGGAGGGGGAGAAGGGGGGCTTGGTGGTAGTATGGCCTCTCTCAGCTAGGGGATTTGGGGCCGAAGGATTGACTTAGGTTTTAGTTACAAAGCAAAACAAGGGGTTCAAGCCCCCCCCCCCACCCCCAACGATGCTGTCTCTTACTGTGTGTGTGTGTGTGTGTGTGTGTGCGTGTGTGTGTGTGTGTGTGTGTGTGTGTGTGTGTGTGTGTGTGTGTCTGTGTGTGTGGCCCAATGGTTAGCGACCACCATCAGCGTCATGCTGAAAATAAAAATAGAGAACTTTAGAAGAAAGTACTGGAAGGATTGATAACTAACATTACATTGCCAGATGAAACATGGACTGAAGCAGAGAAATTTAAACTACATTTCAACATAACTCTAAAACCGTGCCTACAAAACGAACGGTCTGCTATTCAACTGTGGAGGCATAAAACATAAAGTGCAACATGTCCACACTCAATTCAACATCATCTCAAAAGTTAAAGAGAGACACAGCAACATTTGAAAAAGTGAGAAACTGTGATTTCCCTCCAGTCAGCATTTTCAACACTGAGATGTGTTGGCAGGGATGTACAGTTAGATCCGGAAATATTTGGACAGTGACACAATTTTCATAATTTTGGCTCTGTAGGCCACCACAATGGATTTGAAATGAAACAATTGAGATGCAATTGAAGTGCAGACTTTCAGCTTTAATTCAAGGGGTTGAAAAAATATATTGTATGAAACGTTTAGGAATTGCAACCATTTTTATACACAGTCCCCTATTTTCAGGGGCTCAAATGTAATTAGACAAATTAACATAATCATAAATAAAATGTTAATTTGTAATCCTTTGCAGGCAATGACTGCCTGAAGTCTGGAACCCATGGACATCACCAAATGCTGGGTTTCCTCCTGCTTTGCCAGGCCTTTACTGCAGCTGTCTTCAGTTGTTGTTTGTTCGTGGGTCTTTCTGCCTTTAGTGTAGTCCTCAGCAAGTGAAATGCTTGCTCGATCAGGTTGAGATCAGGTGATTGACTCAGCCATTGCAGAATATTCCACTTCTTTGCCTTAAAAAACTCTTGGGTTGCTTTCACAGTATGTTTTGGGTCATTGTCCATCTGTACTGTGAAGCGCCGTCCAATCAACTTTGCTGAATTTGGCTGAATCTGAACAGACAGTATAAACACTTCGGAATTCATCCGCCTGCTTCTGTCTTCTGTCACATCATCAATAAACACCAGTGACCCAGTGCCATTGGAAGCCATGCATGTCCATGCCATCACACTGCCCCCACTGTGTTTTATAGATGATGTGGTATGCTTCGGACCATGAGCAGTTCCAAGCCTTCTCCATACTTTTTTCTTCCCATCATGCTGGTGCAGGTTTACTGTAGTTTCATCTGTCCAAAGAGTGCTGTTCCAGATGTGGGCTGGCTTTTTTAGATGTTTTTTTAGCAAAGTCTAATCTGGCCTTTCTATTCTTGAGGCTTATGAATGGTTTGCACCTTGTGGTGATCCCTCTATATTTGCTCTTGTGAAGACATCTCTTTATGGTAGACTTAGATAATGATATGCCTACCTCCTGGAGAGTGTTCTTCACTTGGCTAGGTGTTGTGAAGGGGTTTTTCTTTACCATGTGAAGGATCCTGTGATCATCCACCACTGTTGTCTTCCGTGGACATTTAGGCCTTTTTGTGTTGCTGAGCTCGCCAGTGCGTTCTTTTTCTCTCAAAATGTACCAAACTGTTGATTTGGCCACTCCTAATGTTGCCGCTATCTCTCTAATGGATTTTTTTGTTTTTGCAGTGTAAGGATGGCCTGTTTCACTTGCATTGTGAGCTCCTTTGACCGCATGTTGTGCGTTTACAGCAACAGCTTCCAAATGCAAATGCCACACTTGGAATCAACTCAGACCTTTTACCTGCTTAATTGAAATTGATAAAGAAATAACAAAGGAATAGCCCACACCTGTCCATGAACCTGCTTTTGAGTCAATTGTCCAATTACTTTTCCCTTGAAAAAGAGGGGGCTATATATTAAAGAGCTTTAATTCCAAAACCCTTCCTCCAATTTGGATGTGAATACCCTCAAATTAAAGCTGAGAGTCCGCACTTTAAGCCCATATTCATTATATAACTGTAACTTGAATATGTTTTGGTAAACAGCTAAAATAACAAAATCTAAATATATATACCTAACTGTATGTCTTTCCCCTTCCCTTTCATAAATTCTACGCTGATTTCCAGAACCTTCCTACATGCTCTACGCTCAGTTGAACATTCTTGTAATGGTTGGAACCGGGTCCCTCTGCTGCTCCAGAAACTGACTCATCTCATTGGCCTCAATCCTCCTGGGTCTGATCTCCTACTGGCTCCTTCAGATGCCAATCAAAATGGGTCAGAAACCACAAAACCCCCCAGTGATGACAGAGTGAGGGCAGAATGTCAATCCCAAATAAACAGCTAAATGTAACTAGTTGGAGAAAAAAGTTAATAAAACAAACAAGAAGATATTTGTTCTTTGATGCACAGCTGAAACAATAAGCCATGAGCTGGTATTTGGGCCGTGCCATTTTCTGACTGGCTCTTTGTGTTGCTGCTGCTGGACCTTTGGTGGTGACATTTGGGAATTGGGAACAGCATCTTTTAGTGTGTGCTCTCTATCGCTCTCTCTCTCTCTCTCTCACACACACACACACACACACACACACACACACACACACACACACACACACACACACACACACACACACACACACACACACACACACACATTTTCACTCCCTCTCTCTCTGTTTCGTCCTTACTTCTGCGCATCTGTCTCGACTGACGGTAACCATAGCAGTATCCAGGGGCCTTGTTAGCTCAAATTGTTCAGTCCGTGTCCAACCTTTTATACAGTCATTGTGTCCAACAAGTTCACGTTGACTTCCTAATACACCATAAAAAACATACTGGTGGTTGTAAACTTGGTTTTATTGAGCAGTGCAAATGAACTCCCCCCTGTGCAACATGACAACACTCACATGTCCAGGCTGAGCTCACTCCTCATAAAGATGGAGATGCATGCTACTCTCTGAGTCTCAGCCCAACCCTCAATCCCCTCCACTGCTGCTACCTCCCCTGAGCATCGTGGTGTACGACTCCAGGATTTTGGGAATCGGCCCTGACCCGACTCCTGCTTTCCGAGGTTGATGGAGTCGACTCTTCTCGACTCTGACTCCAAATTAGCAAATTGTCCCAAAATTACTAAAACAGCAATGTCAGGATGTGTACATATGGGCTTAAAAATTATTTGACTGGGCTAGCGATGCATTTGGAGAAGATTGCTGTTCTCTACAAGACATTATCTACCGTTTTTGTTGTCTCAGACATAAATTAGCAGTGGAATTTGGAGTCACAGGGTCGACTTAAGCAGGAGTCGATTCTTCTCCCTCTCAAAATTGGTGTTGACGCCGACTCTTGAGACTCAAGAGTCAACTATTTTGGGGGCAAATCCAACCACTATCCAGGCATCAATTAAAACCCCTGACCCAAACACACTTCGACTCTGTGCCCCCGACCAAATCACAGCATGTGTGCATGTGACTTGCATACTGTGTGAAGAACGATTAAGTATGATTGTCTGACTGTGGGCTGAGTAGCCCTATGTGCATTTCAGTGAAAGGTGAGTACTGTATGCGCATGACCATTGGACTGCATGCGGTGTATGACTGTGTGACAGTATTGAGTATGAAGACTTCATTTCAGTATTAAGTGAGTATGTGCGTGCCTATTTCATTGCATGCTGTGTATGACAGCTTGTGTGCGTGAGTGTGAAACACAATGGGACAGAGAGATGGATGGAGAAAGTGGAACTCTTAAAAGCAGTTCCACTGCCAGTAGTGATTTAACTTCAGAAGAGCCATGAGGTTCTACTTAAATCAGCCCAGTCACACATAGAGTGCACACGCACGCCGCGCACACACACACACACACACACACACACACACACACACACACACACACACACACACACACACACACACACACACACACACACACACACACACATACACACACACACACAAAGTGTGATGTTTTCAGTACACTGCTGGGCTTGATATTGTCTCATAGCTTGTTACAGTACACTGCCGCCAGAACAACAATGTAGTTTAATCTGAGTAGTTTATGCTTTTGTTCTGTGACATAGACTGACAATATACCTGGTCCGCTTCAATGCTGCAGATGTGGGGCCAGATAAAACCATGAGGCCATAAAAGTGTTAGGCAGATTCTTGAGATAGTTAACAGGAAGGAGGCTGAGAGAGTCACATTGGGCCAACAGTTTTACTGCCCCGGTGCACATCAGCCAAACTCATCACTAGCTTGGCCACATCCCTCAGTTAGAGAGCCATATGGAGAGCTCACCTATTTTACCTCCTTCACTCTTTGGTAAAACTCTAGTGAGGAAACTTGTTTGACTGTAGTCCTTCCTCACAGCTTAGGCAATGAGGACAGACTTCCTGCTTCAGAAGGAGGCTAGCATTCCCATGTGACCAAGTGCTCTGTTCTCACCACTCTGGTGACGGTTGAGGTTTGGTTTTCTTGGCTTATGGTCATCCTGGAATAAGACACTCTATGATTTCAGGGTTTTAAGGTTAGGTTGTAATAAACTCTGTCATTCTGACTCTCTGTGTGACTTGTACAGAACATGGAGGCCGGTTAGATGGACAGTAAAATATCAGTGTGGTATATATTTGGAGTTAGATTAATGGCTTTTCAAGTGCTTAACATATTCATCTGTAAAACGATTCTTCATTGCTGGAAACAAATATGAAGTACATGAAAGACATTGGAGGTCAGATTATCTTGGTGTTAAACTGAGGTAAGGAGATTGACGAACAGAGTCATTGAACTTTTAGCTAGAAAGGGCAAATAAACTGTCCGCTCAAAATCTAACTTTCACTTGGACGCAAATCAGATCTGAAAGATTGAAAGATAAATTAGAAAAACTCCTGTGAATTGTCTGGGAGCACGATTCCATACGGACACATTTGAATGAGAGGAAACCACATGGAGGATGATAAATTACATAAATAGATGTTTTTCTCCAGAACCTGAGCAGCTTCCAACATCAACAGATCAACCTGCAGAGGAAAGAAGGCCCACCATAAAAGCCATGGGCTGTAATCTGAGGGATGTAACAATAGAAGCTGTCTACTAATGGTGCATCGTGGGTGTTGGAGTTCCACCTGGGTGGCCTACCACATCTGTGGTTAGATGGGCCAGGGGGCAGGCCATCGGATGCCGCAGTTGGACAGTAACAGTGTGTGTGTGTGTGTGTGTGTGTGTGTGTGTGTGTACAGGTGTGTGTATGTGTGTGTGCATGCGTACGTGCGTGCGTGCGTGCGTGCGTGCGTGTGTGTGTGACTATATGTATGCCACCAAGGCCTCCGCAGACAGACACACGCCAGACAAGAGAGTGGCATGCTCTCCAGTGACATCAGACCAACGTTCAGCCAATCAGAGCAGATGGATCCAGAGTAGACATCTGACTGTCAGACATCTGGGTGGTGATGACTCACTTCAAGTAAATACCACCTACTGGAAACACTAATCAACAACAGACAAAGGTTTAAAAATTATACCCCTATCAATGGGTTTGTTTGGTATGCTATATGAATTTTGGAGGATGGACTCAAGAGAACACTTCTCTCCCTAACTTCCGCAAATACTTTCAGTCAACTAATAAACTATCTTGAAAACAAGACTCAAGCCTTAACACAGGGCACTGACGTTTAAAGATGGAAACAGAGAGAGTAGTGAGGTGAGAGAGAGTAGAATAGAGAGAACAATACTGACCTCACCAATCAGTTCAATCAGTTCCGATTGTGTTGTGTGTAAGTGGTCTTTTTCTGCCCAATGAGAGAGCTGTTGGAGCCTGAAAGGGACTGGACTGGCCTGTTCTGTTGTTGAGGCTGGCATGGGCATGTATGGTCACACAGTCTTACTTGTGGTGATGGACCACATTACTGTGAGGTCCAGATGTTCCCGGACTAACATCGTAGGAGGACAGAATTCTATATCAAATGTTGTCTTTGGAACCAACTTTCATCGTGGATACTGCTTTTACCAACACTATTACCATAAACCCACTCTTTTCTATGAAATACTTTGCATCAAGTGGGATAAGCACGTACAGAATGCAAAAAAATAGGTTCAGAAAAGTGCCCAAAACAGAATATATTACAGCAAATTCCATCCATCTGAGTCTTGGCCACGTCTGAAAATGTGATAGTCATTATGGCTTTGACTGGGATTTGGAACAGAATACATCTCTTCTCCACTTCAACTCCATTTTTCAAACCAGGAAGCAGTAGGTTGATCTTGGCAGTTCTCTCAGTCAATTTCTTTCTTTCATTAACGTTTCAGACTCTGAAAAACAGATTCAGGATCTTTATTACTATGCTAAACTAGAAGAAATTAGAATCCCCAAATTCATCATTAACATGTGTGTGATTTTGGAGCCTGAGGTCTTTAGAACTTTTATTATTACACTCATTCACACACGTGCATGCACACACACACAGTCACACACACACACACACACACACACACACACACACACACACACACACACACACACACACACACACACACACACACACACACACACACACACACACACACACACACACACCTTCAGCTTGGAATAATTTTTATGGGTATATAGTGCAGCACCAGCCTCCAGAACAAAGACCTACAGGCTTGCCAAGTGTAATATACTCCTTTTCACAGGAGACCTTAAAGGTACGCAGGTGTCCTGGCACGGCTTCTACCCATTCTGTTATTTCAATGTTAATTTTTGGATCAGAGAGGCAGACCCCCTGCTTGAAAAGGGCTCTAAAGCAGGAGGGGGGGACGGGGCGGGGACAGGGACATTAAACCTAATTCAAACATGAGAAAGTCCTCTACAGCATGTGTATGTGGGTCACATCAAGGACACAGATGGGGTTATTAGGGGTACAGAGGGGCCTCTGAGAGTTGTAGTAGGGGGTTGGTGGAGGTGGTGGGGGGGTTATTGTACAGGTCTGCTGGTTTTCCTCACACTCAGGTGAGTCAGAGAATCGCTGACACACAGCGGATCACAGAGCGGAATGATAATCAGATCTAACCACCAGCACATGTGTTATTCTGGCATAAACATCACTGATCACCCGCACTCACTCACCCCTCATCTACAACGCCTGGATTAACACCACCTACTGCTCCACTCTGGTGAAGGAGACCGAGAGAGCTTCTTCCAATGCGTTAATGCTTTTCTCTACAGGTTCTGTTGTTCTAGAGTGCCAGAGTGTCTGTTGTAATGTATGTATCTTTGATCTCTGTGTTGGTGTCAAAACGAACAATCTCTGGTCTCCTAAAATATCCTATTTGGATCTGTGTTGTGAGGTGAAGGGCTGGTCTGATGATGAGCCCATGGATGGAGGACTGTCTGTAAAGAAGTGATAAATCTGTCCTCTATGATCTCACGCCATTTTCCACTTGGCCCTTTCTCCCGGTTTAGATATTTCTGTGAGATTCTAAATCGATGGGAATGAATTATGACTGTCTGTCTGAGGTAGGCCTCAATGGCTGGAGTCACTGTGTGTGTGTGTGTGTGTGTGTGTGTGTGTGTGTGTGTGTGTGTGTGTGTGTGTGTGTGTGTGTGTGTGTGTGTGTGTGTGTGTGTGTATGTATGTATGTGTATGTGTGTGTGTCTGGGAAACAACTTTTTATGAGTTGCTTTGGTGCTCCAATGTGCCAAAGGAACATCTAAGTCCACAACAATACTAAAATACTATCTCTATGAGCTCTCAGAGCTGTGAGTGTGTGAGTGTATAAAAGGTGAATGACCACTCCATCTGCAGCTCCTGCCCCATATAAACACACTGCCCAGCTGAGTCTCATTGTAAAAACCTTGACTCCCACATCTCTCTCTCTCAGTGGGTGGGAACGCACACACACACACACACGCACACACAAACACACACACACACACACACACACACACACACACACACACACACACACACACACACACACACACACACAGAGCGAGCGTAACTCGATCTTGGACAGTCTTATCTCACCACAAAGAGGTCCCCTTTCCCTCCTCCAAAGCCATCCATCCTCTTCCTGCTCTTATCTTTCAACAGCCTAGTTTTCCTCCACCTTTTCTTCCCTATTCCTTTTCACTCCCTTCCTCTCTCCCGGGATGAAATCCCCCCCTCTGTCTCTCAGCACCTCTTGCTCACCTTCTTCTGCTCTCTTCTTGCTCATTCTCCTCATCAATGTTATCTCTCTCCCCCCATCCCCCCTGTTTCTCCTCTGGTGTAGGATTCTCCCTAACCAGACCAGGAAAGCCCTGTATATCATGTCTGTGACTAGACTACTCCAGTTCCAGGTTCAACAGCTTGGTTTATACTCTCAATGTGACATTTCTTCTCCCTGGACAGAGAAAGAGAATACGTAAGGCATTCTTGAATGTTGCACTCAGAGCCGGAGAAGTGAAATTAAGAACATGTCCTGTTCTCTTTAACAACTGGATTTTAAATGTTATGCTTCAGCTTGAGATTTACGGTTTTTACCACCTCCCCTGACAAAATGTTAATTCTCTCTCTCTCTCCCTCTTTCTCTCTGCCCTTCCCTCTCTCATTCTTACTCTTTCCTTCACCCTCTCTTTCTCTCTTTTCTCTCTCCTCCTTTTCTCTCTCATCTCCCAGGTCTGGAGGAGTGTTTTACTAGGTTGAGCCTCAGGTTTGTAGCCTTGGCCCTGGGTGACTTCCATAAGTACTTTCCCATCTCTCTCCGCTTTCTCCAGCTTAGTAGGAGGTGCACAGGTGGTTGACCCAACATGGTCACAAATCGGTCAGGTCAAACTCAGGTTAAGTGTGGTTAATGCAGTTTCAGCAGTCAGACAGAGAGACATGTCTAGTTCTTGGTCATGCAATATTGTAGTAATACAATGAGAACTAGAAGAATACAGTAATGTAGCAAAGACAATGGAGGAAAGATGTTGGCATCAACAAATCATCTGATTATGGTAAGCCTGAATTGCCCCTCAGAGAAAGATAATTAAAAGAGAGAGAGAGAGAGAGAGAGAGAGAGAGAGAGAGAGAGAGAGAGAGAGAGAGAGAGAGAAAGAGAAAATAAACACATCTTGAAAGAGTCACATCCAGTCTGAGGGATTCCCTGCTCTCTTGTCTAATGAAAGCCTCAAAGTCTGCATGTTAAGCATTTAAGGCATTCTTTTACAATAATAAAGGGTAATCAAAACCTACCATGGAATTTGAACAGAGAACAATATGGGGAGTGCTACAGAGGCACAACTTAAGTAAGAGCCCCACATAAAAGTGCATTCCACATCATAACACTGCATAGCACCACATGACACAGCATACAGTAAGTCTTACTCAATGTCAATCAAAAGTAAACTAATGAATTTTCCCCCATTTTACCAAGCATGGTGCATGGACAGAGGTTATAGAGGGGAAATGGAAGGTGAGACGGGGTGGGGGAGGGTTTGCACGCATTGTGTTCCTTGCCAGAGAGGTCCATTGGACCGAACCAAGCCACTGGTTATGCTGACACAGCTGGGCACCTTGGAACAGACCCCATTCAGCACCGCGCTCCAGTCCAGGAATGTACCGGGCCTACGCCGAAGAAACCATAACAAGTGCAGGAAACAGATCAGCACACTCCGGGTTTAATGCCGTCCGCAGGACGCCTGGCCCGGCTCACCAAACCCAGATGTGGTGGTGGGGAGAGGAGAAACTCTCACAGGTCCCACCACACATCCCTGAGGTACACCCTACCATGACAGACGCTCAGAACAATCACCTCTCTACATCTGCCTGAGTGGTCCTGTCCTCTGTTCTCTACCTGGGGACTGACATGAAAGCCCTCTAATGAAAAACAATCCTGAGACCACTCATCCATATCACTAGCCAGCTGTAGAAGATCTGAAAGTAATGCCCAGGTTGGTGGTGAAGGCCAAGATGGCTCCTTAGCCCATGACACATCTCCTTCATCCAAGCTTAAAAGGGGCTGTGGGGGTTCAGCTAAAGCACAGTCCGTTTTTTCTTATTCTAATGGCCTTCCTATGTCAACCCCCCACAGAAAAATAAATATGTCGAAACCTTGAGGACTGGGGAGGTTTTTGAGCTGGCTTCAATTTGGCAGGGAGAGAGATGGGAATACCATATGAATTCACTCAGCCTGTGTGTGTGTGTGTGTGTGTGTGTGTGTGTGTGTGTGCATGATTGTGTGTATGTGCATGTGCATGTGCATGTGCATGTGCATGTGCATGTGCATGTGCATGCTTGTGCATTTGTGAGAGAGTGAGAAATACTTATCGAAAGGTACAGTACTATATCTGTTTAATATGTATCTGTGTTTACACCCATGGCCATATCTGCTAAGCTTGTTCTAACACTCCGAGAGAGCTAAATGGTTACCCGGATGACTCTGTACATGTGTCAGCAATTGCAGAGACTCCACCAAAAGCATATAAACACAATTCAACATGTGGTCGCAAAGTGTTAGTGGGACTTGTATGTTGATATTACACCTTCTGGCTTTTTAATACGACGATTCCAAGGTCTCTGCATTGTGAGGAATGCCTGAGGTAAGATTGAGTTCACTTCGCTCTATGAAATACAGCCATCTTGCCCTGAGAGAGTTAGGAAGCACAGAGAAACAGTGTCTGGCTGAATGCTCTGTGAATTATCTACCTGTCTTGTGGATTAGCCTATTTTTCATAAGAACACTGGGACCAATTATCTCTAGCCCTCCAATTTCCCAAAAAGAGGCTAAGAGGAAGGACATACCAGAGAAATCTGATAAACAAATTGAGAGTGGAGACAGATAAAGTAAACAAACAGGACCAGAGAGATTTCATGGTCAATAATTTCACATTCAGTGAGACACATCAAAACTGCTGCTACAATGACGCTGCTACAATGACTCCTCAACATGAAACTCCATAATCAGGAACAGGCTTTTCCCATGTCCACAAATGTCCAATATTCATCATGAGCACCACTGCCAACCTTCAGCTCCCCCATCGAGAGAACAGACAATGACCCACGCTGGGTAACCCTACCATGGGGGCAGAGACATCAGATCTCTGCCCCCATACGCATCCTCTGAAACCAGATGTATTAAGTGTGTTCTGTCCCTGGACAATGTCTAGACGTCCCTATCCATGTTTAACCTGGCAGCCACTCTATAGAGTGTTATCAACACATGCAACATTCACTAAAACCCAAATGCACTATGATGCATTAAAACTCTACCAGAGACCAGAGAGACCAGAGAGAAAAACAAATGGTTCATTTCCTCAAGAGTGCAAAGGTTACAAACATACTTGAAGACTGACGATAAATACACTATGATAGTCTGCACGATAGCATCTCTCTTGCACAACAAGTCAAGAACAATCATTAGGAGCAGCCTATAGTCCAACAGCTGCCACTGTCCTCCCAGGGCCAACAACCAAACAACACCCCGGGCCGGCTGCTCAGAGTTCAGCTGCTCCACCAGGCCAGGCCCTTCTCTGTTCATCATACCCCTCCACATGTCCACAGTTCATTTAAATAAACTTAAAAGCGAGCTGGCCTTGGCCCCCTTCCCCATAGCTCTAATCTAGCTTCATGAGCCGGGGCTCGCGTCACACGCTCACAGAAAGACAAACAGGATGCTTCCTCTCGGGTGACACTTTGATGAGGGAGCTTGTGTTTTAACACAGTTTGAGTTCGTCTCCACTGGTGCCGGGGTAAACAGTGGGGACCCGCTGCTCCCTCGTCCACACTCATGGACCTGAGCCCGACTGTGTGTGTGTGTGTGTGTGTGTGTGTGTGTGTGTGTGTGTGTGTGTGTGTGTGTGTATGACTCATACTACACTGGAGCAACTCCCTCCGGAGAGGAAGACAGAGAGGCTCCCAATTTACTGCTTGGATCGAACAGCACAATGATGAAGCACTCCGTCTCCCAGGAGGACATAAGTGTGTGTGTGTGTGTGTGTGTGTGTGTGTGTGATTGTGTGTGTGTGTGTGTGTGTGTGTGTGTGTGTGCATGCATGCGTGTATGTGTGTGGTGTGTGTGTGTGTGTGTGTGTGTGTGTGTGTGTGTGTGTGTGCGTGCGCGTGCGTGCGTGTGTGTGTGTGTGTGGGTGCATGCATGCGTGTGTGTGTGTGGTGTGTGTGTGTTGCAAAGTGAGTGAGTGAGTGAGTGAGTGTGTGTGTGTGTGTTTATGAAGCAGTGTCGTCTGTGAGTGCTGCTCTTGGGCCTGTATGTGGTGGGCTGGACCGCACAGGCTGTCAGCCAGAGTTAGCTGTTTTGTTTAACCCCACGCTGTCCAAAGTGGGAACACACAAGTGACCCTGTGACCCACTGCAGTGGGGAAACATGGTTCAGACTACCTCATGTACACAGTGTGGTGACAGAGATTTCATGATGAAGAGAGAGACAGCAATTGCATAATAAATAAAGAGTCATGATATAAAAACGCGCTCTACTCACCAAACCTCTTGTATCCAAAAGACTGTACTTCCTCCTCGTCTGCAAAATCGTCTGTGGACATAAACAGTAGACAGGGATACATTTGTTAGCATGAAAAGGCCAAATACACAAAAAGAGAGGACATGTACACACAAGCACAACAATGCCAAATGGACAGTCTATACTCTATTACAGCCTGTGTAGGAATGATAATGGTGTGGCATGTGGCGTGTGGCCCTACAGACCTTGGAGAAGACAAAAGTAGCCCCTAGGTACTGCTCTATTGGATATGATGATGGTGTGGTCATTATGAATGCAGTACTGTATTTCAACCTCCATTTACCATAGCTATGATTCCTCATTGTGCTGCAGGAGGAATGAATACCACTCCCACCCCGATCCCCTCCTGGAGGAGGTCAGAAAACAATGTCTCCCCAGAACTGTTCTGTCACAAAGGTTATCTGGGTTGGGAGACCTAACAAACTCACAAACATTCACCAACGCATACTTAATGACTTTTTAAGCCTTTCTTTTTTCACACTCAACTTTTATGTGCAAGATCAAAGTCATACAGTGTCTTCAACTTTGGCCAGTTTCAAAGAATGATTTCAACTGGCATATTGTGTTTTACTGAAACACTATGTTATGGCTCCAGGTAACTCCAGTATGGATCCAAGTCACCAACTGGGACGTCTTGCAGCCCACACCACAATAGGATACAAAGCTCTCTCACAAAGGATGGGAGAAAAAGGCCTTACTCAGCACATAGTGGTAAGTCATGTAGGCAATAGCTCCCCATCAAGTGCCTGTCTCTGTGTAGAGGGGAGACAGGAGGACTTTAGGGCTATTAAAGCCACAGGCTGCGGTTTCTCTGGGTTGTTGACTGTAAACCCTAATTATGCTCTGCTACACTACACTAGAAACCAGCCCAGGGAGGCTGAAGAGAGCGAACATCACTGATAATGGATAGCAGATGTGGGAGAGATTGCAGTTGACTGGGGGCAGGAGGACAAGGGGCAGGGGGGCAGGGGGGCAGGGGGAGGGGAGACAGGGCTGTGATGAGTTGGGGGTAATTAAATCCCATGACTCTGTGGGAACTGCTAGATAATTCCTTTGTTAATTAACATGCATAGTAAAATAAGGAGAAGTACACTGATACAGTATATGAGCCCTATATCTATGTCCTAAGATCACCAAAGTCACAGTCCCTATCCACAGTGGTATGTCCTATATCACATGAGTACCACAATAAGTTCTCTGGTGATCCCCTAAGGGTGTAAAGCTGTTTGGGATAGGTTCTGGGTATAAGGGCCGACCAGGTGATGGAAGAGTTATAGTGTGTTATAGTATTGGGCCACTGTGTCACTAACACTGTCTGAAGGACCTGTTTGTCTAAGCTTTGGATTTCACTTCATACATTTCTGCTATACTATTCTACTATACTGATTTTGCTATAGAGGGATATTAGGGCTGACACCAAAGAGAAATGTGTAAATGAGAAGTAATGTTTTAAAACAAAATTAGGCTATTTTGACAAATGAACAGATACTCCTATGAGAGGGAATCTAAATATGCTACAAACTAAACTACAATATGGCTTTATATTATGTCACACTTTTAAATGATCAAAACATCTAATGCCCTCAAAATGATAATGTATGCGTAAAGTCAAGGCAAACTACTAGGTGTCACTCTTTCTATAGGCCATAGTATCATAGTGGTGGAGGAAAGCCAAATCTTTTCACAACGCAGTTCAACTTCCATACCACAAGCATTAATCTCTTCCAGATGTGCAACACATACCGCGCACTTATACGCACGCGCACTTACACAGACAGACATAGAAAATCGAAATCAAAGCCCAGCTTCAAACAATCACTTATAACAGTTTACAAAGTTGAGCAGCACTCAAGTAACAGTGCTCAACAGCGACATACCTTTCATGGCGTTGTATAAAGCTGTAAGGAGTGTGTAGAAGAGATGAGTGTCCTTCTGTCACTTACTGCGCATCTCAACATCCAGTTCAATCAAGCAGGTTTGAATCCTTTTCTGGGAGAATAGCAATCTACACACGCACACAAAAGCTCTAATCCTCTAACTTTTAAACTTTATAAGTGAGCGAAATCAGCTCCTTTTTATAAATCTTATCCCCAGCATACCGTTATAATCCCATTGTCCCGTTATTTGCACTTGCAGGGTTTTTCGCTTAGAGGATATGGA
This sequence comes from Argentina silus, assembly GCF_951799395.1. Taxonomy (NCBI): domain Eukaryota; kingdom Metazoa; phylum Chordata; class Actinopteri; order Argentiniformes; family Argentinidae; genus Argentina; species Argentina silus. Next base: position 22,029,200 of record NC_139655.1, read on the forward strand.
GCGTATTAAGGAAAGGTGCTGTATTCCTCACAGTCGTCTGCGTTGTACTGTTGAATACAGCGTTGCGTTATTGATGTCTCTCTTTCCACTGCGCGCTGGCCACAATCACAAACCCACAAAAATGTCAAAGCGCAAAGGAAGTCCTGCGCGTATGCAGAGAAGAGCGCTCTACCAAACCACGTGTTTTCTACATCTGTCCGACCCCCCCCCCCCCCTCTCCCCCCAAAGCTCCTTAAAGGGGAAAAGGTGAAGATGCCTTTCAGCGAACCCTGGGACGCCGTGCGGAGCTGCTATAGCCGGAGACGAGATTAAATTACTGGCTTGATGGCGATCGCGTCCCCCAGGTGAAAAATCTGGTACCTATTAAAAACCATTTCAAAGCGTTGTGGAGAGTCTTAAAGTCTCGGGACTAGCGATATTACAGGAGTGCATTGTTTTATCCTCATACCAAGTAGGACATAATTCGACACAATAGGCAATCGGTTTTGGTATTAGACAGACACAACATTCCCATACTATGTTTCCAATCTGGCCTCATATTTAACTGTAACTGTAACTTGGGAAATCTCTCAAATGTGTGCAGCATTGATAGGTGTGCACAGAAGGTATTCTATCACAGCTGGAGTGTTTGTAACAATGCCAGACTATTTCACTCAGCCCAGGTGAAGGCCTAATGACAAGTCAAACACTGATCTGCTCTGAGTGCTCTCTCTCTCTCTCTGTCCTGTGTTCACCCTAATCTCTCTGCCTTTAGGCTGCAGACACAGTCCACTGATCAAAGAGAGACCAACATCACTGACCAACACACAGGATCTTCCCAGGCTAATGAGGAACATCATTGCAATTAGTAGGACTCTTTATCTTATCTTAGAACCACATGTGTTGAGTGTCAACTGGGACAAAGATCAGATCACACTTACATGTCAATAGAATATAGGCATAGAGAATTTCTGGTTATTGTCTAAAACACTCAAAAGAACAGAAAGTGAACAACTTTTGGTCCACTTAGCAAATGTGTGTGTGTGTATGTGTCTGTGTCTGTGTATGCGTGTCTGTCTGTGTTTGCAGCATGCTCCCTTAGTGTTCGTCATCAAGCTGCTGCTTTGGCACATGCTCACTCGCAATCTGATTTTACAAACAGATCGACTTCAGAAAAAAACGGACAAGGCAGACTCCACTCTGAAAAGCTCAACAATCCCCCCAACCTATAAAGAACAACTAAACCTCTCCAAGCTTCTCGCTTTGGATAACAGAGCCCATAACCCCAGCATCAGTGTTAAGGGCTTGGGTTATGACACAGTCCACAGTGTATCAGGTTCCAGACCTGTCTGCAATGATTTCGGGGGTCACTCCATGTTTTCCTTAGGGCTGCAAAACTGTTATTTTACTGTTGGCCATAATTGGAGCAGCAGGCTGGTATTAGGGCCCAGGTAGGGATCACCCTGAGCTGATAGAAAGCAGCTGAGTGTCAGGTAGTGTTATGGCCAGGCCCCTGCTGGTTCCCATTCAGAGGTTGGGACCTCATTTGCTGGGTCAGGGCTCTCAGCAGAGGGTTCATATTAACCAGGTCTGATCATGACACAGAGATCTTCACTTCTTCAGAATGACAATACAGTGGTGCAATCAATTTTCAATCATATCATTCTGTTTGTGTTTGTGTGTGTATGTGTGTGTGTGTGTGTGTGTGTGTGTGTGTGTGTGTGTGTGTGTGTGTGTGTGTGTGTGTGTGTGTGTGTGTGTGTGTGTGTGTGTGTGTGGCATCTGCGTTAGTGTGTACAGTATATGATGTGTTTGGCCTGGTAGACAGACACTGATTAGGAGTACAGTCAAAACAACAGTCAATGCCAACGTCTGCAGGTAGAAGTGTTTGGGTTGAGTTTAAATAAGTACTTTAAATAAAATAATAGAAATAGTTTCACTACAGACATTAGCAAGTGGAGGAGCAGCTCTGGAGTTCTATGAATTGAGACACACATTTTTAACTATCAGGCAACTATCTCTTCTGCACACATGTTTGATCACCAACATGTTGTCAGTTATGCAACCTAAATGGCCAATGATGCAGATACACTAATAGGATCTGCACTGAGTAGAACCTTATAAATAGAACAATCAACAACCAAGTCTGCTACTCCTCGTTTGGAGGCTGATGTTCTCTCATCTCCCAAGGTAAATGTGATATTTGTAGAATTCCCTAGCACTATGACATCGATAACATAATGTAGCTTTGTTTTCTGTGGGCTAGATTTGGACTATTTCTATTTTGGCAACATTGACATTTCTGGAAGAGAAAGACATGAATTGTCTTATTAGTATTTTGGATTAAAATGTAGTATTTTCCCTGCATTGTGACTTTGCTATCTATTTTCCTGTGGATGAGATTTAGCTCAGCCTGAAATAAAATATTGTTTTTGGAATACTGTATTTTTAGATTACAAAGCACTCAATTACATAGGATGTAGGCATGGTGCCTTAGAGGTTTTACTTCTGCAAAGCATGTATACATTTAAATAGTATGACATAGTCTTTGATGTCTACATTTTTTTGTTATGGAAGTATACATTGAATTCTCTCCCGAGTCATTTAAAACCATTACATGACATTATAAACTATTTAAATCTTCCTGCATAGTCATTGGACTATTTTTAGTAGCTTCTCTTCTGCTTGATATCTGGCACCCTCATGTGGTGGATCATAGACGCTAGCAAGTTGCTTAGGTATCCTTCATCAAATCCTCAAATGAGATCAACATTTAGGCAAATCAGTTACTTCTAGGAAGGTTCCAGAACATGTTATAAGGTTATCTTACCACAGTGATGACTTTGCCGTCAGTGGGCCAAGACAGCAGGTATTTTGCTGTGTTGTTCTTACTGCATAAACTTGTAATAATATACCAACTGTTTCAGTGCTGCACCTGTGACACTAAATCAAAGGAGACCCTGTTTGTTGTCACACTCTACCTGTTATCCCTTGGAGTACTACACTATGTCCCTGACACTGCAATAGGACTGAGTGAGGACATTCTCCAACGTAAGTCTTCCTCAGGAATATATACAGTACTTGACGTGCAGCTTTCAACACCATCTCCATGGCAGGGCTGTGTCTGATTGAAATTAATGAAGTGAAGTGTTAATACTGTGTGCTGTGTTTTCATGACTTTCTCTGTGTGCAGAGCTATCAAGGGATGGTGAGCAGTATGTTGACGAGGAGATGAAGAGAGCCTTGTTTGGAGTGAAGCAGATGAAGGAGGTGATGGAGAATAATGAAGATAAGCACAGACACCTAATGAAGACCCTGAAACAAAGCAGTGATAAGAGGAAGGTCAGCCATTTTACAAATAAAGTAGAGCACCCAAAATGGTGTGCTCCTCTGTCATAAATAGATATTAATATCATTATCAACATACTCGGGAGATCAGTTGAAGCAGTTTTTTTCTTCTGCTAATAGCTATTCAAGATTCAAGATTCAAGAGATGCAGCATACATGTAAAAACACAAGGGAGAATTCCACACAAAAACATCCACACACATAAACTTAGAAAAGGTAAAACATATGGTAGAAAAATACAATACACAGTATAAAATATAGACTGTGATAAAGTACTGGGTCAGTCCATAAAGTGACAATGCTAAATACTGAATGGCAGCATGAGGCTAAGATACATTCATGGAGCTAATGTAATTTGGGTTGAGTTCATAGAGCGTACGTAGCTATGGGATAGGCTACATGCTTTCCCATAGCAGTTTCTCACTTGAATAAATGTTCACACATTCTTATAGTAGTTATCATAGTTTATACAACTTCCCAAGGATGTGGCTATTTGCCAAGAGAGTAAATCTCGTTATATCTCATATCTCTAACATCATTAAACCCTAACAAAAATAAACCCTTCCATGAAAAATTCCACATTAAAAGATAAGAGTCTCAAACAGCATTAAATCATCCTGAATCTTAGATGGTCTGGAAGGTACACCAACTTCCGAACACCACATTGTTCCCACCACATCTCTTCTGCCTCATAAACAAAGTCTCATACACTGCGCTGTAGAAACTACAAACTAGACAGTGAATTGTGGATGTGGGAGTGTAGGGAGTGAACTGACAGTACATTCAGGACAAATGGACCGTCTGTAGATTGATGTGTTCTGCATGCATTCAAGAGAAGGGAGGGACTGTGAGCCAGGACCTAAGACAGATGAGAGGCCCTCTAAACCACATCATCCTCTTCCACTCTTAAACTGATTACACACTCCTCCTACACACCGAGAGAGAGATCAGTACAGGGGTAAATAGAGTATAGGGTGAGGGAACCAGGACCATCAGGCTGGGTCATACTAAACTGTATAGAACTAACCACCATTTTTGATTAACCATTACCATCATCATAAGAATATGACTTTTAAATGTAGCTCAGTTGATCCTACCATGAAACAACTGCCTCTAAAGACAAATTCTGTTGTTCTGCTCTTCTATCAGTGTAACTGTGCCTTTCAGTTCATGCAGCTTTCTCTAATGTTATGTTCCCGAAGGGGGCACTGCAACTGGCCAACGAGGCGGAGCAGAAGCTCCAGGAGGCGGAGCAGGAGTGCCGTGATTCGCTGAGGATGTTGTTTGAGGAGTGTTGTCCCTGCCTGGAGGACACCTGTAAGACATTCTACATCTCCACCTGCCGCAGAGGCTTCTCCTCCTTCTCAAAGAAGGTGAGACCTCCCTATATCCCAGACCCCATGCATCACTACCCTATGCTTCATCATCAAGGCAAGACCATGATGTTCGCCGCACAGGATAAGTGGTTGTTAAGGATCACCCCAAGGTTCTTGACTGTCTGGGAGGAGGTCACAGTAGAGTTCTCTACTGTGATGGAGAAGTCTTAGAGAGGGCAGGCTTTCCCCGGGAGGAAGAGCAGCTCAGTCTTGTTAAGGTTGAGCTTGAGGTGGTGGGCTGACATCCAAGAGGAAATGTATGCAAGACACACAGATGGGGGGAAAGAGAGAAAGAGTTGAGTGTCATCTGCGTAGCAGTAGTAGGAGAAACCATGTGAGGAAATTACCAAGCCAAGAGATTTGGTATAGAGGGAGAACAGTAAGGGCCCTAGTAGTGAGGGCGATCCTCTCCACGTCACCTGGTAAGAGCGATCAGCCAGGTAGAATGCAAACCAGGAGAGTGCAGAGCCAGAGATGCCCAGATCTGAATGGGTGGAGAGAAGGATCGGGTGGTTTACTGTGTCGAATGCAGCAGACAGATCCAGAACAATGAGAACAGAGGAGAGGGAAGAAACTCGAGCAGAGTGAAGGGCCTCTGTGACAGCAAGGAGAGCAGTCTCAGTAGAGTGCCCAGTCTTAAAGCCAGATTGGTGAGGGTCAAGGAGGTTGTTCTGAAGGAGGTAGTGAGACAGTTGCTTAGAGACAGCATGTTCAAGGGTTTTAGATAAGAAGAAGAGGAGGGATACCACCCTGTAGTTATGGACAGCAGACGGGTCAAGAGTTGGTTTCTTGAGAAGAGGCTTGACTCTGGCTGTCTTAAAGGCAGCTGGGACAGATCCTGTGGATAGAGAGGAATTGATTATGGTGGTATGGAACAGAAGGAAGGTCTTTAGATATGGATTGGAGAAAGGGTGAGGGGATAGGATCGAGGGGACAGGTGGTTGCCCGCTTGGATATGACCAGCTTTAGAATATCATCAGGGGAGAGGGGGGAAAAAGCTGATAAACCATCGACGAGTGTAGTGCAGTGGGTTTGGGAGGAGTGGTGGCAGTTTCCTTGGGTCAGAGTCAGAGGTTTGAATTTTGGAATGGTAGTAAGAAGCTTTAGCAGCTAATGCAGATGATGTGTAGTTGAGGAGGAGAGAGAGATAAGGTTTTAGGTCATCAGGGACACCGGTTTTTCTCCATTTCCTCTCAGCTGCCCGGAGCCCTATTCTACAAGCTTGCAGGGTTTCAGACAGCCAAGGAGTGCGTGGAGAGGATCATGCTGGCCTTAAGGTCAGTGGACAGAGAGAGTCGAAGGATGAGGAAAGAGTGGACAGGAGGGTGGAGGAGGCTGCATCAGTGGATAGAAGGGAGAAGGATTCAACAGAGGGTAGGGAAGATAAGACAGAGGAAGAGAGAGCGGTAAGTGAGAGGGGAATACTACGAGAGGATACTGTGTGGGTACAGACTGACTGGGAGGGGGTGGATTTGAGGGGAAGGGAGAAGGATACAAAATGATGATCAGAAACTGGAAGAGGGGTAACAGTAAGATTGGAGGTATGGGAGGATCTGGTGAAGACAAGGTCGAGCTGATTGCCCGTCTTGTGAGGAGAGTGGGACAGGGTGAGGCCGAAGGAGGAGAGAAGGTCAAGTACTCCAGACGAGTGAAGCTTCTCTGACTGGATGTTGAAGTCACCCAGTAGTGACAGCGGTGTACCGTCCTTAGGGGAGAAGCTGAGAAGGACATCCACAAGAAGTGGCCAAGCTGACCTGGTGGACGATAGATAACGACAATGTGAAGTTTGACAGGGGAGGTGACAGAAACAGCATGGAAGGTGCATTCGAAGGTGGATATGGACAGGTGTGACAGGGGAAGGACATTATGTGACCACTTAGGTGAGGTGAGGAGTCCTGTGCCTCCCCCTCGACCAGAGAGTCTAGGGGAATGAGAAAAGGAGTAGGCATCAGAGAGGGCTGCCAGTGTAGCTGTGTTTTCTGGTGTAATCCATGTCTCTGTGAGGGCAAGAAAATGGAGGGACATGAAGCAGGCATAAGCTGAGATAGCCTCTGCTTTCCAGACGACTGACTAGCAGTTCTAAAGTCCTCCCGCGACAGTGAGGTCGTGGTCAGTTGAGCATGGTGGGTAGATTAGATTGGAATGGTTGTGAGGGGAGGTTTAGCGTCGATGTGTCCTCCTGAGGGATGAAATAACAAGAATGGGGAGAAAGCACATTGAGAGATTTGCCGGTATAGAGATAGAGGGTTTGTGGGCAATACAAGATGTTGGTAGCACTCAATACACTCAGAGTAGTGAAAAAATAAACAAAGAATAAAAATTGTCATGACTCCGCCTCCATGATCTCTGCCAGTGGTGACTAGCACACTTGTTGGCAATCGAGTAATCGACTCTCCACTACTTATACCCTGCACCTGCTGCTAGTCAACACCGGATCGTTTGCCATTCATGGTTTTGTGCCATGCTTCCAGCTCCAGTACCCTGCTTGTCTGATTACCTGTCTGCCTGCTTGACCCCTGCCTGTCTGATTACCTGCCTGCCTGCTCGACCCCTGCCTGTCTGACTACCCGTCTGCCTGCTCGACCCCTGCCTGTCTGACTACCCGTCTGCCTGCCCGACCCCTGCCTGTCTGACGACCCGTCTGCCTGCCCGACCCCTACCTGTCTGACTACCCGTCTGCCTGCCTGACCCTGCCTGTCTGACTACCTGCCTGCCCCGCCTGTTCCTTTCTATTATACCTGTCTTATTAAATCTGCTTGCTTTACACTTACCTGCTTGTCCTTAGTCTGCATTTGGGTTCAGTCTCTGATTCGTGACAAAAATACTTAGTAGTTTGGTCTTCGAGAGCTTAACATGACTTAGCGTTATGCATTTAGAGAATGATACATGCCTTCTACTACTAGTATATATTATCCTGATGTTACTGTAAATGCATACATGTACAGTACAGTATATATGTGTGTTCCCTTAGACTCTAGGCTTAGAGTGTCCCAGTGTGAGGGGGCTGCATTCTGAGCTGGAGATCCACCTCCTGCTCAACATCTCCTGTCAGCAGTATGAGGAGATGCTTCAAGTAGTCCAGAGACACAATGATGACACGTTCAAATGGCTGAATGACATGGCCAATGACCCAGCTCACCAATGGCACCACAGGCCCACAGAACATCTTCAGTTTGACCTCAGTAAGTACACCTTCCTTCTAGACTATTTGTCATCCTTGACTACGTCTGATGATGACCATGATGATGATTTCAGACTGAGAAAAAGATTATATTAGTAGTTAACAGTTGTATTACTATTGTATTGTATTATTACAGTGTTATTGTTGTTATTGTTGGTTCCACACTGACACAACAAGGGATGCTAGGTCTAAAGCTGACACCACAGTAGTGGTGAACATCCTGGACTCTCTCTCATTAACCCTCTCTGTCCCAGAAGAGTTGGAAGTGCAGGACCTTGCCTTCATTCAGTATGTGGCCAAAGAGGCCCTGGTCCTCTACAAACAGTAAAAGGTCAGTAAATAAGCTCTACATACAGGTATGGGCAACAGTTGCATAATTAGACTGGATATGGGGGGATTTGACCCTCATGGAGCTTTATAATGGATTTATTTCTTGACAGTGGCTATGACCCAGGGATGGATCATCCCTGCACTGTTTTCTACTTGTTCAAAGGAGATGATTTGTAGAGGTACTGTCACTGGCTATTACAAGTCTCGATTTGGGCTTCAACTACTCGTTGTTCAATGCTGGATTGTATGATGTTATTAATTATCATATTATTAAACCTTTTTCAAACGTCCTACTGAGCGATTTAATCCATATGTTTGATAAAAAAGTATGTTATATGTTAAAAATGTTATCCTACATTTTTTGGGTTTGATCCATGACGTAATCAGTTGACTGATGATTAAACTGTGAATGTCGAATAAAAACCGCCTACCATGGTATATTTATTTGTCTTCTCTTTTTATTGAACAGGAGCAGTAGGCTATATATATATATACACACACACACTACACAATATAATACTTGCTTTTCTTTTAATATTTAGATTCCGTTTTCTTTACCATATGAATCCAAATCGCTAGATAGTGTTTTAATTTTAGTAAAAAAAAAAAAATGTTTCGATAAATTCGGAAGGAACAACGAACTGAGACTTAGACAGACTCACTTCGCGGGAGATAAAGAGGAAGAGCTTAACATGTGCGCGTTTTTCCCATTCTCCTATTGGTTCACCTTTGAGACCAGGAAATGGTTTTGCAGTAGTCTTTCATCTAATTGGACATTTCTGTATAGGCGTGTCTACAACAGCTGCCTGCAAAATAAACCGGGAATTTTAAATTTACAGAATAGATACATGCTCCGAGTGAGCGATAGCTTCTCTGGGGCTGGTTTTATTGTACTTTTTTGTCATATTGCTTTGACAACAAAATGCCTGCTACTTCAGATATATACTCAGATGGACCTGGCAACGACGGAGAGCCAAAGAAAGCCGAAAGCGTGGTGGATAAAAGTCCATTCTCCCTTTTCTGTGATGAACGCGGGTACTTAAATCAAATTGAGTATATTCTGCAACACGGCCACCGAAAGGGAGACCGAACGGGAACGGGGGTTGTTTCTGTCTTTGGCTCGCAAGCGAGATACAGTCTCCGGGGTAAGTACTGTAGCTTTAGCTTAGTGGAAGATTTTCTATGTTTTGTTGCCTCACAAACCGCACGAGCTCACCTGTCACTTCATTCCCGCGATGTTGTCAAACTTCGCAGAGTAAACTGGTCAAACTTGTGTAGCCTAAGCACATGTATAATTAATGTTCATGCATGGTATTTGTTATTTCAGATCAGTTTCCGCTGCTGACGACGAAAAGAGTTTTCTGGAAAGGAATTCTTGAAGAGCTGCTGTGGTTTATCAAAGTAAGAAAGAAACCAACTGCATTGCACTTATTTCACAGCACCTGAATGTAAACTTACATTACAATAGATGGCGCGCTTTATCCATACATGGAACAGAGAGAGTGTGTGTGTGTGTGTGTGTGTGTGTGTGTGTGTGTGTGTGTGTGTGTGTGTGTGTGTGTGTGTGTGTGTGTGTGTGTGTGTGTGTGTGTGTGTGTGTGTGATGGTTGCAGGGCTCAACAAATGCCAAGGAGCTCTCAGAGAAAGGGGTTAAGATTTGGGACGCAAACGGGTCAAGGGAGTTCCTGGACAAGAGCGGGTTTAAAGACAGAGAGGAGGGTGACTTGGGACCAGTCTATGGTTTCCAGTGGAGGCACTATGGTGCAGTATACAAAGACATGCATGCAGGTACAGTATGCCACATCTACCCCGACACTCTACTAAGTTATATTACACTTCCACAGGCTGAAATGCAGTGCTTTATTCTAATGGATTTCTTTTGAAAATGTCCCCTTTATAGATTATGCAGGAGAAGGTGTTGACCAGCTACAGAAGGTCATTGACACGATCAAGACCAACCCTGAGGACAGGAGGATCATCATGTGTGCCTGGAACCCCAAAGGTATGATATTCATCCACAATTGTTATCCTACTGACTACATGGTCCTGCCCTCCACTGGTCAAATTAAGTTGTCAATCATATGACTTTGACATTAGGCCCTCAACTGAGGTTATAAATACACTGCATTTAGATGTAGATAGATTATTACTCAGCTGTAATGATTTCACTGTGTATTCTTGACTTGACACTAAGTGTTGGTTTCTATCTTTCACACTTGCTCCTGTGTCCCTTGCAGACATGCCCCATATGGTGCTGCCCCCCTGCCACGCCCTTTGCCAGTTTTATGTGTGTGACGGGGAGCTGTCTTGCCAGCTGTACCAGCGCTCAGGGGACATGGGCCTGGGAGTGCCCTTCAACATCGCCAGCTATGCCCTTCTCACCTACATGATCGCCCACATCACAGGACTCAAGGTTAGGACAGTGACACCTTGTTCTTCCTCAAATCCCCATGTCGTCTCCATTTAAACTAAAGAAAATAATGCTCTCTCACAACTTCCATTGCCTCCCATGAGAATTTTTTTTCTTCTATATTTTAAATGTTTTATTTTTCCTATATTTAATTCTAACCCTTTCTTCCTCCAGACCGGTGATTTTGTGCACACTCTGGGAGATGCCCATGTGTACATCAACCACATTGAACCCCTGAAAGTGCAGGTAGGTTCCTGAAACACAGCAACATCTACACTGTGTGTAACTCAACAATGATGTCAGTTGTGCATGGACATGTGTGTACTGTAAATAGGGTGTCCTTCTTTCTCCTGCAGCTACAGAGAGAGATCCGTCCCTTCCCCAAGCTGAAGATCCTCAGAACTGTGGAGTGCATAGATGACTTCCGTGCAGAAGACTTTGAGATCTGTGATTACAATCCTCACCCCACCATCAAAATGCAGATGGCTGTTTAAATGAGATTCAATGAGCCAAGGTCTGGAAGAGGTTGTCCTCCAATTGAATTAACTGTTCAGATATCTATATTGCTTTGATAAGTGTTTATTTTATTGTTCATGACAAATTGCTGTAAATAAAGAAATAATGGATTGTGTAAACTTGCTGGTTGGCCCATATTTTTTCACAATCATTTATTTATTACAAATTATAGAAATATTACAGTAACATCTCTTTTTAGAAAGATAAACAAAATCATGTCTTTATTTTTGTCTGTTTTGTGCTCATGATAACCAGAGGTGCACCATATTTGACAGCAAATCACCATCTTGTCTGGCAGTGAGAAACTGCAACGTTTCTACTGACAGCCACATTACTTACCAAAATCAATCAATTGTTTTTTATTTATTTACCAGACAGTAGTGTAGTTATAGATTTTAAAACTAAATCTCTGCAAATTGTGTTTGTGATGAAGTTCAACTTCATCAATTGTATTCACCTCTTCATCTCCTCTCCTTCATCTGACTGATAAGCCACGGTGCTGTCTCAGCACTCTCCTCACTGCTCCATGAGCTTCTTCCACACTTCTCCTTGAGGGTACTGGTGTTTCTGCACTGAGGACTCCTGCATCTCACAAGAGTAGCCCGGATTCTGACAGAACAAGAACCATGAGAAAGAAAAAACAGTCTCAGCATTTACACCTTGGTTTGGAAAATCTACCCAATCACAGCACAGCACAAATATTGAAATAAAGTGGAACAGTTTAGATGGGGGGTATGATGACTTAAGGGGGTTTCAGTAATAGCTTATGAAAAGACCATTTCTTCCTTGCATGATTACAGTCTGGTGAAAAATCAACCTCATCATTTACCTTGGGGGGCATGTAGTGGGCGTCCTTAATCTCAACAGGGCTAATAAAGTGCTCATGGAGGTGGTCTACATATTCACACATCCTGCAGGATTACACATAATTAGAGAAAACACAATGTTTGATTACAGCTCTTTCTCTTGGATCAAATAAGTTAGTAGTAGCAATATTGATTTGGTGTATTCCACTTGTTGTGGCTTAATTTGTTATTGGGAAACTACTGCAAATACTGGGATGTACTCACCGGTTTTGCAGACTGCCAGACACAGAGATGTAGTCAAAGAGTATCAGATGCTGAACCAGTTCACACAGACCAACACCCCCAGCATGAGGACAAACAGGCACTGGGGAAATACATTTTGGATTAAGTAGTTAACACTTGATGTATATTGTGTCAAGTTATTGTGTAATGAAAGGAAATAAATGTTTACAAAAAGAGAGAAATGGATACAAATTTTCAACACTGGAATATACACATATATGTCTGACACACACACACACACACATTCTTACCCTGGAACTTGTGTGCCATGAGCAGTACGGCCAGGTTCTCGTTGACACTGCCCAGTCTGCAGCTGTCAATCTGGACAAACTGCAGAGCGGACGCCTGGAGGAACTGCTTGAACATCACCCTGTTATGGCACTGAACAAGAAGAACAACATAATAAAAGAACAACTTAATTCATACTATCAGTGAAATGCAAGCGTGTGTGGTTTGAATGGGCACTAACCTGTTCCCCTGTAGCCACCCCAATGCCAAGTGGAGCCAGGGCCTGCAACAACAGAACATAGATATGAACACAGCAGAATTACTTGTGCCGTAGACTGAAGACCCATCTCTTGAGGCTACAGCTTGAATGTCCCTCCTAATGACCTCTTCATCCCCACTACCCCCCTGTACAGTTTCTCTACTCTAAATCATTTAAAAAAGAAAATAACGGCCCATGGTCCTGGCATAGATTTGTTTTTCTTATGATGACTGATGTATAGATGATTCACTTACTTTAGACAAATGTACTTTTTTTATTTGTCCCAGGTCTCAGACATAACCTCCCTCCTCTCTTTCCCTAACTACCTTGGAGATGGCAGCATGACCCAGGATGTCATCAGGGCATGTGGGCTCTTCGATCCACAGAGGTTTGTACTCAGCCAGCTTGGACACCCAGGTTATAGCCTCCCCTACGTCCCATCTCTGGTTGGCATCGATCATCTGAGACAGAGAATAGTCAAACCCCTTCCCTTTTCTTAAAGAGGATGGACGATAGAGTCAAATGGTCCAATCATGTGCAAGATGAGGTTTACTGAGTCCAGTGGCATTGGAGGATAGATTTACCAGAGTGTTGTTGGGTCCAATCATCTTCCGTATGAGACTGCAGCGGCGGATGTCATCCTGAAGGTCAGCCCCAACCTTCACTTTAAACTTGGTCCATCCACTGTTGAGCGCATCTGTGCACAGCTTCAGGAACACACAGAGGAGAGACAGACTGGAAATTATAGACAACTCCATCATACCTAACCTATTAATTAACCTCACAGCAGTGTATGAGGGAGAGAGAGACCTGTTTCAGCAGTGCGTCTGAGTATCCCAGCCAAGCACAGGAGGTGGTGTAGGCAGGATAGCCCTCCTTCAGCATCTGTTGCTCTAAATGGCCAAAAGGAAGAGGGTCATATCATAACACCATACATTTTTACTGAGATCAGAGGTCTATTATGCATTCCACAAGTACTTAAAACCTCTGTGTTCATTCATGGATCAATTTCATCCACTAAAGCCCACTTATCAAAGCCATTAATCCATCTCCATTTAGTTTGCTTACCTCTATGTTGCTTCCCCTCCTGAGCTTTCACAAGTATGTCTGAGGGAGAGAGAGGGAGAGTTGTTTTATAGATTGCACTGTAAAACTAGATTAATTGTCGATGGCCATTTCAGGCAGCAGTGGAGTAGTGTGATGTACGGTATATACAGCCTTACCAAGGGCCTCCTGTTCTGTGAGGGCATCAGTGATGTATCTGAAGTCAATACATGAGATGAGCTTTTTGGGGTCCTGAGGCAAGAACACAGATAAGGCAAGACATCCTACCCGAGGAGGACCACTTGTAATCAAAGGCAATTGACTGTATTGCAGTTTGATAAAATGTTCAACCCACCATTCTGAATAAATTTACCTGTAGTTGCATACCCAAGAGTAACGTTGAAAAGCTCTGAATTTCATCCACTTACCATGTCAACAAGCAGCTTCCACAGCGGCTGTTGATGAAAATAATGAGTCATCATACCAGTAAATCGAATCTACGCAACACATATTTGCTCATAGGTATAATGATGTCCATTGAAATGTCTGGTCATCCAACAGCCCTAGGCGAGGTAACGTCTCACCTTGCCCTCTTCCCTTGCCCAGAGGTCCCATACGGCATTCAAGACTGCAGCAGTGGCCAGTTGGATCACTCCTTTCTCTGGTCCAATCTATTATGGACAAGACATAAATCCTATCCTCTTCTCATACTCATCTCACAGGATTTCTATTCAACAGGGGGTTCAGTGGAGTGTGGTGGCTTATTTCTGATAGATGAGGGTTGTCATTGATGGTGTGTGCACTCACCCATCGCATCTGGCCATCGCTGGTTAGGAGGCGGTAGAATCCACGGAAGTCACTCACTATCTCCTCCAGAGACATCCCCACAACAAGTGCTGACAAGGCTTCCACAGCACACACCACTTAACAGGTTTAAGGGACAAAAATCTATTTATCACACACTTCCTCAGTTAGACAAGCCGATACAGAATTGGCTACTGGATTGGGAATAAGCATTATGTATTATAGTTAGCAGATATCATATGGAGGAGTAAAAAATATGTTCAGCAAGATAATGAAGCCAGATTGTATTGCATTTACGAACATTACCACAAGACGACGCTGCAGGTATAACTCATTTTGTACACTATGTGCTTAGACCTGCTGGGCTTGCCTTGGGCTGTGAGTAAGTCTAAGATCCAAAACTTCAAAATGGACAATGGTGCGGGTGTTACAACACTTGACCATATTAACTGGTGACCCTGATTCGACACCATTGCATACAGCTGGATGTGTAACACCGCGGATATAATTTTTATTCCCAGACCATGCACTTCACTCTTAACAATGGCAGTATTCTTTGGAAGTTCTATTGGGTATTCATTGCGTATTTCTATATCCGCGATGTTACACATCCAGCTATATGCAATGGTGTCTAATCTGCAGGTTCGCCAGTTAATATGGTCACAATACTATCAATACTCAATACTCTTACCGATTTCTGTGCCTCTTCCCACTGTAAATGTCAGGCCATATCCTTTCAATCCCTGCTCAGTTTCGATAACAACATAAGCCACTGAGTAGTCTGGGTCGGTGTGCTGATATAATTTGGAAAGTGTGCATCATAATTGGTTACAGTTTCTTCAGATATAATTCATACATACAGGTGCTATGATAGGGAAATTATGACATTAGGCGATATCCGGCAATAACTTTGGTCTGAACACGTACCATTGCATCGGACCCATGTTGCTCCAAAGACGTTGGGAATCTTACATCGCTGACAGTCAGCTTTAGAATTTTTCCAACCATTTTTGCAATTCTGTCTTATAACAGGGAAATGGTCTGCTGGAAAAGATCGCAAACAACTGCAGAGTATTTCCCCGCCCAATGCTACTTGATAAATCGAAAAACCAGAGCATAATGTGACTGTCACATGACTTTGAGCAGGTTGATAGGTTGATTTATCAGACGTTATTACGCGAAAAAGTAACTTGCGAAATGAAATCGTGACAAGTAGTACCCTTTATTCTTTGTAAACCTACAGTAGATCAATTGATAGTGAAGTTCCCTTGTTGACTGAATTAAACTTGTATGTATTCATAAACATATTTTCCCGTCATAACGACTTAATTTTCATTGTTTTCTCGAGAAAACAAATTTATTATCTTGAGATAATGACATAAATAACTCTCGATATTGAGAAAACGAAACGTTGAAAGTCTATATTGTTTTTTTAAATCATTGCAGGAAACATCATTATGTGTAGTGATGTCAGAGGAGCAGGAGCATGTTGATCACCGCGTCACATTTCTCTATGATCAAGGCCGTACAGGCTGAAATAGCTTTGTGCCTTGCTATTACAGATTATATACACATTAGTCAAGTGTGATGCAGTTGGAAATCTCACGTTACATTTATTAGTTTTTATTTTATTTTTGGTAGACCGAATAAACCACACAATTTTAAAATCTGAAATGTTTTATTTTGCAACTGTACAAATTCCTCAGATTAGTATCTAACCTATAATAATTTCTCTCTCCCCCCCCTCCCCACCATATAACTTGAACATGGTCTATGCTTTATTGTTTTAAAAAATGAGGATTTCAAAACTTTGTACAAAGCCCTTCTTTAAAATCACAGTTGACCACCTGTGCTAGG
Source organism: Argentina silus (assembly GCF_951799395.1). NCBI lineage: Eukaryota > Metazoa > Chordata > Actinopteri > Argentiniformes > Argentinidae > Argentina > Argentina silus. The sequence goes on from NC_139655.1 coordinate 22,045,620, forward strand.
CCCATCTATACAAGTATGCATAATCAAATGTGACACTGTACTGATGAGTCCAAAGACAAATAAAGCAGTAAAATGACACCTGAGAGTGTCTATACCTCACACCATAGAAAAAGAATTATAATTCTATGCCTCATACACTTCTGATGCAAATTTGACTCAACATGACATGCATTAACATGACCGTTGGTCTTCCTCCATTTGGCAATCATAAAATAATCTGACTATGTTCACTGGTTGACTTTTAAAAATTAAAACAGCAAAATAAAATAAAAAAAACTCAGCCTTTTGTACAGGCTGAGACGGTAGGTTGCATAAAATCGATTAAACAAATTACACAGTTCAGGTACTTTGGCAATATTTTCTATAAAGGTTGAAATGCTTTCTCTTTGTGATCATTATTAAAACTAAAAATGAAAACACAAAGCTGACTCCAACAACTAGACCAATTACAGTAGTTGCTTAACATTCTCCAAAGTCTATGTAGAGGCCAAGTCTGCAAAGTGACAAGCAGTCTACAGCATTTCTCTGAGACAGTTATTTTCTTACTCTAATTCTGTCACAATTCAAAATTTGGACTCAGGTATTGTATTGTACTGCTATGATCTGTGCAGAAACCATCTGCATTGGCATATGGCTGGAGTTCCATCACTGGTTAACATTGGTTTAGGCTGTGTCATCCTAGAGCTGAATATTCTCCAACCTCACAGTGGTACAAATACAGAGAAGATTCAGTTCAGTCATACTCTGTAGTAATCTCTAAAGAATTTATGTAACTTGACATAGCAACAGTCTGGAAATATAACATGATGGCCTTGAAGAGAAAGCATCTTAGTGTTCTAGAAATGTCTGGTCGTTGAAGGACAGACGGGTGGAAGGGGGAGGGCTTCACATGAAGCGAGAACCATGTCCGTGATATGAATAATTCTTACAGTTTACATAGAATAAAATCAACAAACAGAAATAATATTAACAAATGAGCAGACCGACAGACCCACACCACGACTGTCTAGATCTGTGTTGCTCAAGTCAATTCGCTTAGAAAAACACAAACGAAAAGAAAAAAGGTATTTTCCAGTTGAACTGATGAAATGTAATGAATACAGAACTTAGCTATCCCATGTAAAATACCAAACATTACTTATGTCCATCAAATATGTCCATCAACACCATCCTTTCTCTTCCTCCATTTTGAAGGGCTCTCAATCCAGGGGCCCCAACCTGATAGGCTGGCTCCCCATGTCACGTGCCATTTTCACGGTTCAACAAGATTATAGAAAACAAGAAAGAATGATTGGTCACTTCGAAAATACATGATAATCTGTCCCATATTGGAAATACAAAATAAAAAAAACAAATACAAATAAGACCTGTAGTAGCTGAAATGGAAAAACCTAAAAGAAAATACATGAATGGTGGAATTAGTGTTTGAAATGAAAATGTAAAATAAAAGTATATTTCTTGTATCAAGGAAAGCATTGGTTTGTGCAACTAATAACCAAGCTTCCAGTTGGCTGTCTTCTGCACATTATTTATAGCATGTTTTCCGTCCCGTGACTAAGTCTGCCCCTGGTGGAGGGATACATGTCGAGGTGGGGTCCCGGGCTACACTTTGGTTGCCAGGCCTGACTATAGGTTGTCCCCTGGTTGATACTGTGGCTCTGTGGCTGTGAAGTAGTCCTCCAGGAAGGACTGGATGTACTCGAAGGTGGGCCTCTCGTCTGGGTCCTTCTTCCAGCACAGCTTCATCATCTCATGGAGAGACTCGGGACAGCCCTGGGGGCAGGGCATACGGTAGCCTCGCTCCACCTGCTCCAGCACCTCCCGATTCACCATGCCTGGAGGGGAGACAGGGGAGAGAGAAAGAGACAGGGCCTGGTTAATGCTCACTACATTACCAGTGAAGTCATTGAAATCAAAATTATCCCTAAAATCAAGTAAATAAAATCAATATTATCCATAACATAACAATGGGTTTGATCTAAGTCCCGTTCTCACAATATGGCTGTGCACTGTGAAATTGCTCTGCTAAATTATATATTACACCCCCCCCCATAAAGCATAAATAAAAAAGGAGGCCGCAGGGCGGGGGTGTGTGCCTGAAGGTTAGTGTCTGTGTCAGCTTTTTAGAGCACCCTTTGGGCCCTCTCCTTAGAGCCCTATCAGTCTAGCACAGATGGTTATAAACAAGAGTGGTGTTCAACTCGAGATCAGCCCATAACAGATGGTCTCATGTAATCTGTGTGTGTGTGTGTGTGTGTGTGTGTGTGTGTGTGTGTGTGTGTGTGTGTGTAGGACAGTGTCAACTCTGGCTCTGACTCAAGACAGATCACCTTTCAACAAATATTTGTGTTTCTTATTTATATTTAATCTGAATCCTGGTTCTCTATTACACAAAGAGACCTGTTTCCCAGATAGGATCATAGAATTGAAATAGCTTTTCTACAGAAATATATAGGTGACACTACCAATGGCAGTGTGTATGTATGTCCCCTCAACCTGTCTCACCTGGGTAGGGCACTCTGCCCTTAGTGACTAGCTCAGTCAGTAGGATGCCAAAGGACCAAACGTCTGACTTGATGGTGAAGCGACCATACAAGGCAGCTTCAGGGGCCGTCCACTTGATGGGGAACTTCGCCCCTGCAAACCAGATCAAGATGGGAGAAGAAAGGAGGAGGGTCAGGGAGGTATAGGGAAAGAGAGGGAGAGAGAGAATGAGAGGACACTATATACCACTAGGGGTCATCAGAGTGCCTGGAGCAGCAGAGCTATAAAAATCAGAGAGACCAGAGGGGCATGCTCCTGCCTGCCATGACAATTACACTTTTGACCACTGTTGCATCATGAATCACTGTTCTCTCTGATTTTAGCATACTATTATGGTTCAAGACAGATCTGATAGCAAAGAAACTGATTTCTGCCATTGTCCTGGTAATGAACAAACATTGAAAGGGGAGGGTGAGAGGGGGCTCGGTTGCCCACTGTGAGAGCTACTATTGGGTCTGCTTGTGCAGTGTACATTGCATCAACACAGCGTGACATGGAGAATTTGTCTTGTAGCATGAGACACTCATCGGTTGGAATTGTCTGTGTTTGAGAGTGTAGAGGGGGAAAATCACAGTCACTATCAAACGCCTATTTCTCTGCTGAAACACTTGAGCTTAAACAGTTAAGCAGCAGGCGAGTTTGACAGACAGTTTACTCACCAAGACTAATCAGAGAGAATATGAGCATCTGGTTTCCACCATTAGCCTAATTTACCATGATAGGAAACAACAGGATTTCATCTACGCCAGTGAGGTCACTGTTCCATCCATCCTCCCCGGTCTATTTCCATCCCTCTTTCCTCTCATCCACACACCTTATCTGCCTGTGACTCAGACTGGTCTCTGTCCCTGTGTACTTGCCTTGTCGTGCGGTGTACTCATTGTCCTCTATCAGTCTGGCCAGACCAAAGTCAGCGATCTTGCACTGGAAGTTGTCCCCGACGAGGATGTTAGCGGCACGCAGATCTCTGTGGATGTAGTTCATCCTCTCGATGAAAGCCATTCCGTCAGCAATCTGAGAAACACACACACACACACTTCATCTCTAGTACCTATAAATAATTAATATCACTTAAAGTTAAGGTGGCATGTAGAAATACAGTAGGAGAGAGGAAACTAGTGATGGAGAAAAGAAAGTGCACCATATTAATGATCTTGCACTGTGGACATTAAACAGATGACAACCCTGTCCTTCCTCAGCAGAAAATGTGATACATTTGAATGACCTGACTTTTGACTCACCTGTGCAGCCATATCCACAAGCAAGGGTAGCTTGAGGAATTTACCATCTCCCTCTTTCAGGAAGTCCAGAAAACTTCCTATAAAACAGCAACATCAGCATAACTTGCCAAATAAAGTGACTTTGTAGACATGAAGGTACTGAGAATGCTTCAAATAAGGCTGCAAATGCTTCTATAAGAATAAGTTAAGCCGAATATTTCACCAGAGTAGATCTCTTGAATATTTCATGTAGCTCTCATCAATATACAATCTATATTATATTGATGGAGTCTGCAGCCTGTTCCCATGTTTGGTGCAGCATGGCTCTTAATGACATCTAGTCATTAACTCTCTGTGAGTCTGAGAGGCAGACATTGTTCTCCTAAGTGACTCCTAGATTAGAGTCACAGGGAAAATGACCACACTAATGCAAACACGCAACACACTGTATCAGACTGTACACCAACAAGATATTAGCCAGAACACACACACACACACACACACACACACACACACACACACACACACACACACACACACACACACACACACACACACACACACACACCATTGAGTCCATTTAGAGGGGAGTCATTAACTTCAATCAATCTCTAATAAAAACAAAAAGAGACAGCAAAGCTCATTGCAGTTAGAAAGATGAAAAGGTAGCCACAAAACTGCTGCAGTTTTCAATTAAACATCTCTGCTTCAGGCCTGGAAAAACCACATGGAATTCTCAAGGACTTACAAACTGAATGGCATATTAATTAAAACGGCCATAAAAATATAAATGTTCCTTTAAGGGAAGTTGGACCGGCATACTTCTGATAGGAGGACATGACCGTTATAATATATGTGATGTCTAAAAGTAACTTTTGCGATTCTACGCCAGAGAAACTTTAGTTGACATACTACTAAAAATCAAATGGCATCAAGCCATATTTTCTTTTTCAACGTTCTTTTAAAATTTTCTTCAAACACTACTGTGACACGTTCCCATACGTGTAACGAGCTCCAGCTGAGCCTGGCCATCACCTCTCTCAGGCCTGCAAGGACCCTTCTAGTGGGAGGTGTCAGCTCCAGCAGTAATTACATACTGAATCAGCCGTGGATCTACAGTACTGCCAACTGTTCTCAACTTTCTGCATCTGGAGGAAATGCTTTTAATGGGGATAGGGGTGTTTGGGTGTGTGTCATGAACATGTGTGCCACTTTAGCAATGTATTCTGTGATCATGTATATGGGTATGCATGTGTGTGAGAGTCTAAATACACATGTTGGACATGTGTGTACCTTTAGCCATGTACTCTGTGACAATATAGATGGGTTCCTCAGACACCACGGCGTAGAGGGGCACCAGTTTGTCATGGCGAAGCTTCTTCATGATCTGGGCCTCCTGCAGGAAGGCCTCAGGGGACATGGTCCCTGGCTTCAGGGTCTTGATGGCCACCTTGGTGGTGCCGTTCCACGTGCCTGCACACAGAGACACACAGTCGTGGTGTTTCCGTTATTAGAGCCGAAAGACAACAGCAGAATAAACAGGGGAGTAAACAGGACTGTAAACAGGAGTATACAAATTATAGCACTGTACACATCCTCATATACAATGCGTGAGTGTATACATACGCCTGAGTGAATGTTCAGCACTACATTATGGACAGTGCCCTGCGTAAGTAATGGGACAAAACTCCAAAAGTTGTATTTGAACTCAAACAATTACTAGGAGGTTAAAGTATAACTTCTCAGCTTTTATTTGATGATATTTGTGTACATTGGTTTCATTATTTAGAAATAACAACACTTTATACATAGTTCACCCCCCCCCAATGTTTCTGTACACTTTGAAATACATTCTGCTGCTGCCAATGATGTAGTTACATCATCAATTAACAGAAGTTACCCAGTTCTAGTGGCAGCTATACATGCCGAAACCATAACACCCCCTCCACCATGTTTCACAGATGAGGTGGTATGCTGTAAATCTTGGGCAGATCCTTTTTTCTCCACTTGCAATCACTCTGGTACATGACACTATTCATCTCATCTGTCTACAACACCTTTCTCCAGATCTCTGCAGGCTTTTTAGGTACCTTTTATTTTATTTTACCATCCTTTTTAAAGATAACTTGTGGTTTGCACCTTGCAGTGAAGCCTCGGTAGTCCAGCTGGTGATTGTAGTCTCTGACACATGTATGCCTACCTCCTGGAAAGTGTTCCTAATCAGTGGGACGGTTGTTTTGGGGGTTTTCTTAATTATGGTGAGCATTCTTCAATCATTCACTGTAGTATTCCTTGGCCTATCTGCCCATTTGCGATTGCTGAGCTCACCAGTGTTTTCTTTTGTTTTTTTTAATGGTGTTCTAAAAAGTGTTATCGTTTCTAAATGGTACACATATACCCTAAAATAAAAACTGAGAATCTCTACTTTAACCTCGTGGTAATTGTTTGATTTCAAATCCAAACTTTGGAGTATTGAGCCAAAAGAAGAAAATATGCTTCACTGTCCCATTATTTACACAGGGCACTATACATAATGTAGTGCTGAATATTCACTCTGATGTATGTACTGTATACACCCAAGCGTACTGTACACAAACTGGGTGAGTCATGGGTGTGACGTGACATAAACTGAGTGTGTTTGAGCATAAAGTGAAACACACATTAATTTTCAACAGAAAAAAACACATTCTGTCTGAGCTGTCCTGAAGTTGTCCCTGAAGGAGAGGATGCTACTTCCTTTGGAGATAAAGAAAATACAACAAACGAAGGAAGCATCTGCAGGACGTGAATGATTCCCTTGCTTAGGACAAAAATATCTGCTGTAAATATATGTCATACATTCTTTGTGTGCGTGTTTGTGTGTCCATCATTGTGTCAGCATGTGTATACATGCGTGTCCGTCTTTGATAGTGTGTGTGTGTGTGTGTCTATCCACCCATTTATTGTGCATGTACTTGCCTGTGTGTGTGTGTGTGTGTGTGTGTGTGTGTGTGTGTGTGTATCTGCTTGTGTGTGTGTGTCCACATGTTGTCTTTCTTACCCATCCAGACCTCTCCGAAGCAGCCCTGGCCCAGTTTGAGCTCCAGGCGGAGGGACTCTCGGGGGATCTCCCATGCGTCTTTGGCCAGGCCCTGGGTCTGGGGCTTCACCGTTGGACACACGTTGGTCAGCCTGTGGCACAGCCCATCCGAATGTTCTACACAGAGAGAAACACCATGTTACTACAGAACATCAACCACATTTATGTCTCACAGTGTGAATGGACAACAGGAGAATCCATGCTTAAAATGGGACATTTTATGCATCATTTCAAGTCGGATATCAGCCATCTGATACGGATGAATTCAGACATTGCTATGATAAACGAGCTGAATAATGAATGAGGAGTTTTAACACAGCTGGACTAAACTATGTCTAAGTGAAGTGGGATCACAGAGATTTAACCTCCATCCTCCAGCTGAGAGGAAAAGCACACCAAGGGGTGGGAATGTCTCCATTAAATATTAAATATAAGCGCTATTCATCCAGCTGGACTCACTGGGTCAATTACAGGTAGCATATGGAGGTAGAGATGGAGAAACTGCAGTGTGACTAAGGGAAAGGTGAGAGAGAATCAATGAGAGTGAGTGGGTTGGTGAATTTAGAGAGGGATTGAATGAAGTTCAACAACAGCAACAAAAAGAGGCAGTCAGAAAATGTCATGAAAGAGGTGGATAGAGACACACATACCTGTATAGTGTTTCACTAGTTTCTGCAGTGTATCAAACTGAGCCCGTGTGGTGATGTAGTAACCACCGTTGTCAAGTTTTCGGATCTTGTAGTGTTTCACATTGTCACCTTTGGCATCGTCCCAGTCTCGTATGGAGAGAGAGTAAGCACCTGACGGAGACAATGACAGATTCTTCATCCATCCAATCAAACGGATTAAAATCACTCACAACATGGCTTGATTCATGTGGATGTCAGTGTGTCAATGGTTTACTATCATCACCTTTAGTAGTTTCACTTTCTCGCACCAGGAAGGTGCCTCGTTGGTTTCCTGGGTTCAAGAGCAGCCTCTCTGCATCTTTACGGCCCATTTTACCAAAGTACCACCTGAGCAAAGACACATATTATGAACACAATTCACATTTCATCATGGCCTTGGATGACTAGACAGTTGCACTGTAAGAAGATCTTTTCCGGGTTTGGAAAAGTGAAAAAAATACAGTACACAATGACAGGAAATGGAGCATTATTTAAGATAATCAAGGGTCATCAACACTGACTTACAGGCTGACGTTAAGTTTTATTTATTATCTGGCAAGGAAACCAAAGAGCTTATATTCAACATGACATGGTTGAGGAATCCCCTTGGAGAGTGCAGGCTGTGAGTTTGTGTTAGCGGGAGCCATGTGATAAGTGATCACGCTGCCGTAGTTAGGATAGCTGCTAGCGCTGCTGTACCAGTGGAAGGGCAAGGATAATCAGGTTAGCAGAAGGGAGCTTACTCTTCAGCCTGGATAGAGTCAGCGGGAGCCACATAGTTACTGGGGATGTAGCCCTTCTTCCCTGTGTTGATGGAGCGCGCCTCCCACCAGTCCCCCTCGCTGTAGGGGAGGAAGAGAGAAAGAGAGAGAAGGAGGGAGATGGTGAGAGAGAGAGAGAGAGGGAGTGAGAGAGAGTTGATATAATGATGTAACACTTCTCCGCTTTTCAGTCTTGTCTACTGTAGGCAAGCAAGGAATGCATTATTTTTGACACCCAGGCTACATTAGAGCAGGGTGCTGTGACCTCAAGTAACTCCTCTCTGTGCATCAAATAAATGAAATAAATCAATCTACAGGGTTCTGGGTATAAAAACAGGATCAGTGGAAATAAACTACTAATCTAACCCATGTAGTGAGAACAATTTGTCCAGAACAGGTGCAATCTGGATTACTGTACTTAGAGATCTAGTAATCACCACACTACTCTTGCAGGAAAATGGGGCCTAATGACAAATTATGCACCATGAACAGAAGAGGGAAGGACACTTACGTGTTGTTAATGATCTGGAAACGGTCCCCTTTTTTGAATGACAGGTCGTCTGACGTCCGGGCTTCATAGTCGTACAAGGCCACAAAGAACGTAACCCCACCTGAAAAGCGTGCGCACACACGCACACGAAGCTGAGAACATTCAGAACTACAAATGCTAAGGGCGTAGAGACATTCTATAAATACTGTGTGACCTTTATGCCAATGCTTGTTCTGTCAATATTCAGCTACATTACCAGAGAGAACACTGATGCAAAGAGCAGGTAAACAAAAATGACACCAGTGCAAAGGATCATGGGGAGTCTTGTCTGAGAGCAGAACGTTCAGTTGTGATGTTTCGGTAACAACAGTGGGCGGTGTGTGTTTAGTGTGACTGTTAGTAACTGTTAGTCTGTTCCTTAGCAGAGCAAATATGGATTTTCCTGGGCTCATGTATTCTATTGTATGGATATTTCCACTGTGTGGAAACTTAATGACCTTAACTAGACACATGACAGAAACACAACACAGTCACAACACTGGTCCTGGTCTGGATTGATTATGAAGGGTGAGAAAGATTGTCATACCTTATGGTCATTGGTCATTCTAAAGAGAATCTAAATCAATTGTGACTTCAATTTAATCGTCTGGCAAGGTTGTTGTACAGTATGTTTAGCATTATAGGGAAATGCTTACTTCAGCTTGGTGCAAGCATCATAACAAGACCTGAATTACAGCACAGGTCATCTTGCTGTTGCAAAGTTAATAGACTGTAAAACTGTCTGCTTGCAGGGCAGGTGCAGGTTCAGTGGGTAAACATCACACACCTCAAAGAGAGATGATATTAACATGCTGAACACAACACAGCCAACACTAATCCCATTATCTGCTGTAGAAACTCAATACCCTGCTGTGGACCCCCCCCCCACCCACTGAGACCAGATAATCCAACAGAGAGGGGGATTACAATCTTAATCCCACCTAAACAGGGAGGGTTTAATATAATCTCTCTGCTTTTAGGGGCCTGATCGGGCTCTCGGGCACCTTTAAATCAATCATTGTTGATAATCTAACCTGAAAGAGTGTAATGGAAGGAGGCCATCCAGGAGAGACAGATAAGGTACAAAATGACACTAAGACTTTAGAACTACCCCCGATATTAAATTGTCAAATCAGTGCCTTCATATATCAGATATTAGCAAAGATTCTCGCATTGGATAAAGGGGCTAACAATGCCAGTAGGCTACAGTCATCAAAGTGAACAGTAGGAACATATAGGCTGAGATATAGTCTACATCCTAGCTGTCATGGTGTAAAGGAGAAGGGTATACAGGTACAGTATGCAAGGCTCACCTGAGACACCCGGGAATGAGTTGGGGACAGAGCCAGAGAAAGAAGTTGACGCCCCACCGAAGGGTGTCATGATGGAGGAGCCTCCGAAGGGGGTCATAGCGAAGCCTGCGGCGGGGCCTGGCGAGGAGGGTGATTGGTTCTGCTGGAGCTGGGTGGGGTCGGGCCCGTAGTGGCCTACGTTGGTGTTGGTGGGGTCCGAGGCTTGGGCGTTATCCGGACGATACTTCATAGTGGGCCCTTTGTCCTCTTTACTCTTGATGCAGCCCATAATCACGTCTGGACAGACATAAACAAATGGAGTATGTTAAACTACCTAGTGGACACGGTAAAGGCTACAGAGAAACAGGCACCACATTTGCAACCATAGCCACTTTTCGACAGCGTTGCCTGTGCGTTCCAAGGTTTACTAGCGACCAGCTAGTGCTCAAAGCCCAGTAAACAACCCATTTGAATTTCCACAGCTGGGCTTTCTAGTCCTGCCCAGTAGTAGCCTATAGTTGTTTTATACATTCTGCAGTTCATAAGACCTGCTGTGGAAGCTGGCTAATGATGGTACCAATGATTAGAGCCGAAAGAGCTTACAAAGGTCCCCCAACCTAATGTATGAAATAAAATGGTAAAACCTCCTTTGTCGTGAATCATTTTTTATTTATTTTGAGATAAATTACATACTAGGCCCAGATGTGAAATCTGGGACAAAATACTAAATCTGATTGAAATGATTTGGTTGAGTCCCTCTGCAAACCACAAACACAGCACATGCTTATACTCAAAAACATGGCACAGCACATGCATGTTTATGGTCTGATTTCCTAAGAGGGTTGAGGGTTGTGTTATACACATGCCTTATATCACATTGAATAACTAAGATTATCACAAGTTTCTATATATATATAAACACCATATTGACAGAAAGGGGATCATCTGCCATGCTGTTGTAAACAGAGAGAATTCTGAGAAACCCTCATGCTTTGGTGAATAATTAAAAACATGTGTTTCCAAGATCAAATATTTTGCAGCTTTTTTGTGGGTCAAACGTCCCAATTACTGCAACTCATATCCTACAGTGAATCACAATGTGCATTTTATCATATGCTCTCTGTTGAGGCTCCTCTGTGAGACCATGAGTCCAGAAAGTTTAAAGACTTGTAGACTGGCATGTTCACCATGTGCATTGTTATCATTCTTCTCTCAGTATTGGCCAATCTAAGTCATTCCATTGGAGAGAGAGAGAGAGAGAGACCAGTGAGTATGGAGACAATCAGACACGTCTGCTATTGGAGGCTCCACTCAGGGAGATGTTCTCATCTATGAGGAGGTGGTTCAGGTGATTATAAATCTAATCAAGTGTTTTAGATCTAAGGCCAGTTTCCTTCAGCCACATAAGTGTGGAACAAACCCTCCCTTTAAAAGGCTAACCCACACTCCCCTTTAACTTGAGACAGAATGCAGGGCTCATGGAGAGTAGAGCGATTGGTTGGGTTGACTGTGGCTAGTTTGAAGTTAAACCAACAGAGTGAAGTGGGCCAAAGACTCGAGGTCAGCTATGAACTTGCCACACTATAAAGCACTGGCCTGCATCCCAGTCACATAGAATACAGCTTTGCCTTTGAAACATCTGCAAAGAAAGACAGGACTGTACTAGACAGGACGTCTAGTACAGGGTTTCTGTCACTTGAGACACACAGTTCACCAGTTATCATGATGGTTGGGGAATGGGGACCCGAGTCTGGCTCTCACAGGAAGAGCTGACTGTTATGTGACACAGGGAATAAGTACAGCTGGACTGGGCAGTGTACATTCAGCAAGACCAGACTGTCTGTGTGTGTGTGGGTGTGTGTGCGCATGCGCACACACATGCACGTTCCACATTTGTATAAACAGAAAGAAGAGGGAAATGTGATATGATGATCCCAGCAATCACACTAGTGTCATTTAAAAACACCTCTTCTCTAACCCACAGCTGAAGCAAAAACAATTAGGCCTATCCTATTATAAGTAATGTATACAGAGGCTGGTTTATTTTGCCATGGATACTACTGACATTTGTTTTCCATGTCTAAGGCAAATTTATGCTTTTCATTCATCCATCCCCTAATCCTCAGAGCCCTATCTCACTGTTCCCTCTACACCCAAGTCTATAAGCAGAGCAAAATACCATTATAAGGCACAGAGCAAGGGAAAGAGATTTTCTCTGGCAGTAGAGATGAAACATCACAATAGTGGTGTGTGTGTAAGTGTGTGTCAGAGCGATGAGACATACAGGGTGCCAACACCCTTTCACATGGCCCGATGTATCAAAGCCAGCTGATAGTCAGGGCTGTCAGTCACTGAATCCCACTGACTAACTACAGTAAGGACTATGAATGAGGATTTGCTCTGACTGGCTGTGAGGATGATTACAGAAGAAAAAAAAACAGTTACATACAAACCTAGGATGAGTTTCCCAAAAGCTTTGTAGTTTAAGTGGCACTTAATTTCTCTGAACAAGAAAAAATGCCCCACAGCAGTAGAGAGTAGCAATTGTAAAATCGATGTTTGATGGCCAATCTTCTGTGCTTGAACGTACTAAATTTACCAAATGAAGCACTTTGCTCTTGAAGAGTGGTCTGAGACTGGATTGTTGAGAGAATTTAAGTACCAGCTACAAAGCTCTCAGGAAACTCACCCCTAGTTTGTGTGTGTGTATGTGTGTGTGTGTGTAATGAAGAGGTGGTGGAGAAGAGAGTAGGAGGAAGTAGCTGAAGAACAGGCCTAGAAAATAACTTGCTAAAGACCATTACACCACCCCTTTTCTACTTTCACACATGGTCTGTCATCACGGATAAGATCATCAGTAGGTCCTCCAGAAGGATCCAGTGATCTGATACTACAGCTCCAAAGTGTTTCAGGGGGAATTTAGGAGGCTCGTGATGATATGATCTAGGGTGGCTTTGGCTGAGGGCTTTCATCAGCTCACAGCTCAGCCCTCCATCAGTGTAGCCACACTAACACCAGCCATCACAGTAATGACATGATGGGCTTAGCCTACATGATGGGCTTAGCCTACATGATGGGCTTAGCCTACATGATGGGCTTAGCCTACATGATGGGCTTAGCCTACATGATGGGCTTAGCCTACATGATGGGCTTAGCCTACATGCTTTGTACTCCCAACACCAATGAGAGTTGCTCACAGAGGAAGCAGATGACTAGGGAAAACAAATTAGACAGGGTGAGATGATAGGAAGCGATCTTACATGTAGGCCAAATCCATTCCGTGTTGACAATACACTCAGACGAAAAACACTCACCACCTTAGAGCACTAGAGTACCAGGGCTGTCTTTTTAAAATAATCTTTCTCTCTCTATGTTCTAATGTTCATCATGGTTCCTCTTTGTATACAATACTTCAATACTTGCCATCACAAGACCTGGACAGGGATTACAGGAACAGTGGGGACTGAGGCGACATGAAACATAATGATATGGATATAAAGATCTTGATTTGCTTCATGTCTTGTGGTGTGATCATTTAAGGAGTTAACATGCAGCTAGCCCTGTTAGCACTATTCCTATTATTAACTTTAACAGTGAAAGTAATTTAAGTAATTTAATAACTAAGAACACCATAAAGCTTTCAGTGTACAAAAATAAAAAAAGCTTTCTGATACAAAAATCTAAATGCTCCAGGGCAATCATTACTCATGCATTACAGAGCCAGAAATATTAAACAAAACTGCCAATATGTTTGTTGATGTGGTGCTAAATTTAGTAACATCTAATTGCTGACAGCATCATACTGCCCTGAGCATGTGACCTATAACAGCATGCTAACATGAAAGGATTTCTAGTAGTCTCATCTCCTGTAGAACACAGTCAAGACACACAAGGAAACAGTAACTGAGTGAGGTGAAGAAAAGTTTAGATGGGATAACTTCCTTTAAAAAAAAATAATAATAATCAAACAAACAAACAAAATTCTCTCCCTTTGATCTGAGATGGAAATGACACAGATTTAGACCACAGATGAGTCTTCTTGTCAAGCAACTCGGAATAAATCTTTCATTACAGCCTGTTAGATGAAGACGTGCCATTTCTAAACTAGGTCAAAGATTGCTTTACTTCTCTCTGATTAGCGTAAAAGAGACCATTGTGATCTCTAGGACAGCAAAAGATTCTGGAATACTTTAGAAGAGACGCTATGCAGAAAACTGAGGCAAAAATAAATGTTGCAGAGAAAGGTGTCGGACAACTGTGCACATCCCTACACACATAGCTACACTCCAATATTACTAACATTGATAGTCAAAGTTTGCATACATGCCACTGAGAAACCTGGTGTGACATGTCGAGCTGAGGCTCCTGGTGACATCATCTGACCCTTGACCTCCTGACCCCTGGTGTGTTCACCTAGGGCTCTGTCCCTGAATAAAAGCAGATACGATCAGGGCAGAAAGGATAACTCCATTGATGTTATGCATACCAATCCTGATTCCAGTCACTCTTTATGCACATTTTAATCTTAGAGGATTAAAAATAGTCAGACTAAACCCCCATCAAAACAGAGGTAAATCAGCTTTCATCATCAGATCTGGTGAAAAGGATTTACGTTAGGAAAATGTGAATTAAAAAAATCTCTCAGGATCTGTGGGCAGTGTGAAAAACAAAATATTTTGTTTTAAAATTAAATCACATCTTCTCGATCCATATCCTATTGGACTATAGCACATATGCTATAGATTAATGCGTGTGAAACTAAGGTTCTTTCATCCCCCCCCCCATTCCACTTCTTCAAATTGGGAACGACACACGTCAAAGTTCTCTATCCTTAAAGACAGAAATTCCCACCATTTCTGAAAGACTGCTGGTTTAATTTTTGGGATGGTCAGGAATGGAAAGAGCTCTGGCCTGGACTTCCTTCCGCTGTGTCTCTGTGCTCCAGGCCACCTGCTGCGGCTTTCAATAGGAGGGAGAGGGAGACATCGAGATAGAGATAGAGAGAGAGAGAAAGAGAGAGAGAGAGAGAGAGAGAGAGAGAGAGAAATGCCCACAGACAGGACAGCCAAGAGACAGCCTCAATGACACCTCTGTGTGCTCATCCCACCAGGAGAGGAACAGGGGAGAAGTGAGATAGGGATGGGGTAAGAGAGAGAAGTGAGAAAGGAAAAAAACAAAAACATTCTGCTCCGACTGGACAGTTGGATGTCACTAATCTCCTCACCTGTGTCAGTGTCAAACAGGGCATACACAGGGTTTGCGAAGCTTTATCCTACATCCACCAAATATCAGTTGTGAAAAAGACACTGTTTGTGTGTAATACATCAATAGTAGCATACTGTGGTTTGCATTATAGTCTTATTAGCCTACATTTCAGATAAGGTTTGGGTGACTGACAGGCCGGGAGAGGCATAATGAGGAGTTCCCTATGGCAACCAGGGGTATGAGCAAAGTCCTGCCCTCCCTCTCCACAGACAGCTGTTGGCAGCTGACACCACGGCTGTAGACAGGGAGGGTCCTGAGAGCTTTACCATACTTTACCATGCTTTAAATCTCCAACAGATGCTGCCACCATCTATGACTTCCACCACATTCCAGTAATGCCAATGGTTAAACTGGGCCTGGGAAACTGCAGCTATCGAATACCACGGAACAAAGCCTCGACCAATATTAAGGAACATCACTGCAAGAGGCTGTTTCAACCATCAACACCCACTTTGCGGAGAGTGCTGCCTATTACCTGATCATTACTTCCCCCTGGCACTGTATGCTCAGTCACTCCAGTGTACACATAATCGTTGTTTGACATCACACATACAAATCGCATCCTTTTGCACGACTGATAAAGTTTACTGAACATCCTTTATAGCTTCCCAAGTGTGTACCTGTAAAGAATGCTCAATTTGGACAAGATATTAGGCTAATAATACTGGGTCATTCCATGTCAAATCAACGTACAAAAGAGGATTTTGACAGCCACCATCTCAGATGGTTCTGAAATTATTTCTGTAGTTAGAAACAGATAAGAAAAGTATTCCTGCATCATTATTTTGTAGAAATATAGTTTCATCCCTGAGAAATAAGGTAGTTGATTGTCCTTGCAATAAGATCATTTCTTTATTTCTCTAGCACTGTGATTGCTGATGGCAATTGTTCTTATCAAAGATTTTTACTTATGATGACTGTTGAATAGTTGATCCACTTATATGCTTATTGTAAGTCGATTTGTAAAAAAGCGTCTGCTAAATTACTTAAATGAAGTTAAAAATACCAAGAATTGGCCATTTTCATTTTGTGGGATTCATAAAATATTCAATAGAATTCAAACCCCAAATCCGATTTGGACCAAAGTCCTACCTGATAAGACATGAGGAATCCAAAACAATGGTAAATGTCCCCCATGAACCCGCCAAATCCCTCCTTTACAAGATTTTATGGGCCAGAATAGAATATCAGTTCTAGTAATATGAAGCTGCAGTTTTGTTTCATCATACTATGTTATGTATTTCTGGTTAATCTGGTAATCTGGGTGTTGCCCTGTGCAAAGATATTAGTCATTTAAATTGTTTGTCTTATGTCCATTATAAAGTGTGATGGTATCTGTTTCTAACGACAGAAACCATTTCAGAACAATCTGAGATGCTGGGTGTCATGGCTTGCAGATTTAACATGGAATGACCCTACTTAATTTCTTTTTATCTCTTGATAAAAGGGAATGAAACCTGGTTTATGTTTTTGTTTGTTTTTTATTACTGTAACCATCTCTCATACTGTGCCCTAAACATCACACCACTATCTGCGCCATCATCTCCATATTACAAGGCAATACCATAACACACAATATGAACCCTACAGACACTCCCATAGCACAACTGAATATGGACATCACTTCCTGACTCCCTGCAGTAACAGTTTGCCAACAGCCCATATAAGACCCTCATGTTCTCCACTACTCCTGAATACATCTGCCACAGGGGCACCAGGTTCCCCTGAGACACAAACAGTAAAGGCACTGACAGAGCAAGAGATGTCCTCATGTACCCTTACAATGTAGCAATCTGGTGCCTTTTTCTGTCACATTGGCCTAAACGTGGAGAGAAAGAGGTTCTCCCCCTGGATTGCTCAGAAGAGAGCTGCAGAAGGCACAAACCCAGTGAATTTCATAACAGATTAGAATGTTAGATTATAACAGCTCAGATTATGTTGTGCATTTGATAGATCTGCCAGGACTGGTTAGGCTACTTCAGTATGGTGAAGGGAATGCATCACTCATCTTGTCTCACTATGTAAACAAGGTCTAGGGGTGGCTTTGGTGATGTCTGGGTTACCCTGAATTGTAAGACCAACAGTAGACATGGCAATACATAAAGGCCTTGGACCATGCAGACATGGCATTTTGGATCTTTCTTCAGTCTAAAATTCTCTCCCTTAAACTGATAAGATAGTCCAAACATCTGCTCCTGTGGGGTGTTATTTGGACATTTAACAAGCTCAAGCATCGGCCTAAGATATTTTTAACATGGTATGGAGGAGTTGGTATGCTTTTATAATGTAGTTCTGCATCCCCTTCTACCAATTTAATATAGAGCCTAGAATGTTTCCGTAGAACCACCGGAGAAACAATCAGAGGTGCAACAAAAAACGATGCTACAATTACTCAAATGAAAGACAAATTAGCAATTATTTTTTTTTATTCAGTACTTCCAGACTGCCTACATTTGCAATGACTGTCACACATAGGGTAATGCACAGTAGGATAAACTATGCCACAGTCCACATATTCCATGGTTCACAATCTTCATTGGCTACTTGTAACAGCTTTAGGAACAAACGACAATATGTTGACACAATTGTCAATTCCATACGGCGATATTGAGTCAGGACAATGCTACATTGTTGCTATATAGGTTAGCTGTTCCATGTGTTCAGAACAGCTGTTTCGCGATATCAGATACTGGAGCAAACAAATAGACAAAACCACATTGAAGCTTTGCCGTAAAACATATTTGAGTGGTTTTGACCATTTGTTTTGAAAACGTTGACAACAAATTGGCAATTATTTATTGGGGTCAAGCAGCCAGAATTTCAATTCAAGAATGATTGTGGGCCCACTGTTGGTAACGCTTCTTCACATCAAAGAAAAAGAAAAATTACCTTTCAGAAATCCACGCACTTATGTTGTTACATGCGTCTCACTTTGTATTCCCAGTTAGCAGTAATGTCTTTGTTCGACGCAAACAGTTATTCCAACCTGGAAATCACAGTCGCCCCCATCCCGACTCCATCCAACACAGCAGCTTGTATCCAGCTATGGTTTGGTGCTCGTTCAATGAAAAAACAACGGAATAAAACCAATGCAAAAAGACTACAGAAAAGATAGTAACGACGGGGCTGCCATTAACACATTCAAAGACTAAAACTCAAGCAGAATGTATTCAACAACATAAGTATCCAAAAAGTATCCCAGTTCCAGTAGGCTACACTTCCTACCACCACTAAACTTGCATCAACCCCCCACAACAACATGGCCGACTACTCCTGGGAATGACGCCGCAGCTGGAGATATCAACCCTGCAGACCACTATGGATAAAGATAATGTCAATCAACACAAAAACACCTATTGAAATTGAAAAGTGATTGCAAGCAGGCGAAATGCGTCTTCAGCAAAGGCTATGTCCTGTGTGCGGCTTGCATTACAATGGTTATAGAATACAAAATAATTAGCTTTCCAAAATCTGTCCTCTAGCGCCTCTTATTGGCAATATGTCCATCATGCATTGCTGGCTGTTTGACCCTTGACAGCGCTCACGATATTTTCTCATTGGATTTTCCACAGTCCCCACTCCCCACTACTGTATTGGCTAGGCTAATCAGTCTGTGTGTATTGTGTGTTGGTTTATTGTGGTGTTTAAACGACTACTGAGAAGTAGCTTACCCAAAGGCCTGACAGGCAGTAGGCTACAACATTGTATGAGGGCTGTCAGGGAGCTCTCATCTGGCTGCAGGTTGCTCCTTGTGTCAGACTCAAGGCCTACAGATGCTTGTCTACCATGCACACAACATTGACAGTGTGACAGAAACATTTCTTGCCCGCCCATGTTATGGATTCATCACCTCCCTTTTCTTGCCCTATTGATAACCTAGCCACTTGCATTTGTGCAATAACTAGGCAAAGTCAATTTATTACTGTGTGCTGCATGCCAGCTGGCCCCTGTAAAAAAACTATTTTAATGCCTTGCTCGCAATGCCTGTATCAAATGTGAAATGAAAATAAATAGTAAGTAGTGTAATTCCACTGACTGAACTGTTTTTCAGGAAGCTGGAAATTCTATCAGTAATTCTATTCATTATGTTATAAGTCATGGTGCTGATCATGGTGTTGTTTCTGCAGAATGGCAGAGAGCAAGGCATGGACGTGTCATAGCATTTGGCGATGACAGAATAGTCACATTATTGTGCAATTGTACCTTTGGTAAGCCTGTAGATGTTACAGGTACATGTTTAATCAATGATGAGTAGGAGTAGTCAGTCGATGACAAAATAGTTGATGCCTATTATTTGATTAATCTACCGATTCATCTGAAATGTGAATATTTTGGCCTTCTTTTTAGAAAACACACAAACACACGCACCCACACACACACACACACACACACACACACACACACACACACACACACACACACACACACACACACACACACACACACATACACACACACACACACACAGACACACATCACATACATACATTGGTGAGACAGATAGCTTATACATAATAAAAAGCTGTAAACCCTCATGAGTCATTAAGTACTGTCAACAGTAGTGGCCCTAATCAAAAGTAAATATGATCAAATTGCAGTGAGCCATATGTGCTTTTTCAGTTACCCCTGTTTGCTCAATTGATGTGATAAGGGCATGCTATGGCCCGGTTTAATTTATCCTAATCCTGGATGCAGGTCATAAAGCAATAAACTACAAAAGCTCTGTTTGTGGAGATACTCTGTCAAACAGTAGACATGGTGATCTTGGGGTATATTGTGAAGGACCAGTGATGAGTTAGGTTGCCAATATCACACTACACACAAAATACAGAAGTTTATATGAGGTTTATCATCACAGATGTGATGATGGCTGTATAAACTCAGATCATATCAAGGGGTTCAGCAAACCAGAGTCATACGGTGGACATCTGAGTCACGTATATGATAACCTTCATAAAATAGAACCTGAGATGAGCTGGAAATCATATTGTGTGGAGTATATGTACAAACAAAGTTACATGTGCTTTAAACTTAGGCGAGAAAGCAATCAAGTTACTTTGAATCCAACATCATTTTAGCCAAGCTATTCAGGTGGTCAAATCCTGGTTTGGATGAGTCATGCCTCAATATGGTTCCAATAGCTGGTTGCAGTAAAAGCTTGTGTGGTTATTCAAGTCATCAGCAAGCTTGACCACCTCTCAGATGGGACTTGTATATTGTTAATTTGGCTCACTTAGTGATTTTGATGGTAATTCAGAACACAGCTTAGTCTACAAACAAATAGGAAGTGGGTTGGTTTCAGAGTAGCCGTATATTATTGCAGGAAGCACTCTGTCTAAGCACTTTATGGTGTGACTCAGAAATTATGAGATATAAATAGCCTTTTTAATGTTCCAGACAGGCTTCACATCCCTGTGTACCTCCTTGCGCTGTCAGGTAATGGTGATGGGTTATTGACTGTCATTATATCTGCCCTACCAAATATGGTGATGTTTCTGGGAATTAATGACATTCTGATGAAATGTAGACCTATTCTTAGTCATTTTACATGGCAATAGTATAGATTAAATCATATACCCTGTGATTATGCTTTTTATCTTGTATCTTGTTTAGTATGCCATTTTGTGGAATTAAATAATGTCTAAGAATTAGATATAGCATAACTCTGACACTTGTTTCAATATTTTGTTGGTAACTTCGTTCAAGAGATATATACCTGAGCTAATGCTTCATTAATCAATAATGTTTGCACATTGTTATGGATCAGTCATCTTTCTATAGGCCGACCATTCCAATGCATTGACTTCAAATAACCACTTGAGTGCAGTGCTCACTCGCTTAGAGCATACACTTTATGTAAGCGTGAGTTTTTTGTGTAATTGTTCGCATCATCCCTGTAATGAAAGAGACAAAAAGTACAGGAGTGTCTGCATGCAGGAGTTAAATGTTCGTCACATGACGTCAGAGCAGGCGAAGAATGAAATGGTCTGAATCATTCACTAAACATTCCACACATGTTCCAGACCTGCGTGTAAAAGAGGTGCAAAGGTGGTCATACATGAATCATTAAAACACTTAGCTTTTTTAGAACAGTTGAAGTGCAGGTTAGGCCTACGTATAACTGATTGTAGGCTAATCTGACATTTGGGATAATCTGTAGGTTTATATTCAGAGGTTAAATTAAAATCTTGCTGGGATTTATCTGTTTTTATATAGCAATTCCCGATTCTATTAGCCTATTAGCGTGCGTGCATGTGCCTGGTTGTTAGATCAGTAATTCAACTTTCAGCACTTAACATTTGAGACAATATAGGTTACAATTGTAAAGATTAAAAATATTTGGATGTTAAAAAAACATCCAAATATCTCCTAGGCTAACAAGTTGAAGAAATGCAAGTACCTATCGAAACGATGCTGTGGGCTGTGGACTGTTGACTTATATGAGGCTTATTCAATAGTGAGAGACATATCACAAATAGTTGTGTTGTCTCAAACTAAACTCCCAGCATCAATTGCCTACATGAGGTGGCCGCGTTTCAGCACCTGTGGTCTGGACAGCTCCGCTACAGCGCCAGTCGTGCGCCAAAAGGGGGGTTGGGCACAATGTCCAGTATGTCCTTGACCATAATCGTTTCACCAAGTGAGCTCACTACAATTGAAAGATGGGTTAGGTGGGCAATAAGTTTAACGTGGGCGATCCGATCTTATCGGTATTGAATGTGCACAATGACCTCACTTGGCATGTGATATTGGTTATGTCCCGTTGACAAATATTAACATTCATTCATTGTCTGATAATTACGTGTTTAAACATCCATATGAGTGTTTATGACTCGGACCATCTCATTGACGGGGAAGGAAAAGTACTACAGCATTACATTCCGAGAGGATGGGGGCAATGACGTAGACAGTATCCCCAATGTGACTAGTGAAAAAGGCATGCCGTTGGATTCAAGAATAAAAAACCGAGGGAAGCTGGTTCACAGAACAAAAAGTTGTCGACCGTGTAGACAAATGTTTGCGCTCTTTCTCCCAGGGTTGTGTGCATACAGAGATCCAGCAATCGCATTGTATGTGTGAGCGCACGGAGGGTTGGACACATTGAAGGAGCACCAGGAGACGGCGGAGGCGCTTTACAGAGGAAGCAGAGAGAGAGAGAGGAGAAAGAGGAAAGGGAGAGAGAGATATTATCTCTCGACTCTCCCAGTCGAAGTCTACACCGGATCGCATCCAGCGTCTCTCTCCACACTGCAATAGGTATGCAACGCTTTCCAAACTTTTCATGCAGGCAAATAGAAAATAGAGCAACAGGGTATCTTAGAACATTTAGTTTGGGGAAAGACATTTGCAGTGCGTTGATCCACTTGAAAGTTGTATTTGTTTTCGAATAGGTGGGAGTTGGAATTATCTACTGAATTACCTAATTATAAAGCAGGATGTAGACTAATAGCCTACAATGTTTTTTTGTGTTTTTTTTTTTTTACTTGACTTTCACAGTGACTGAGACAATATGTTAAACAACTAGCCAACGCATACGTCTAACTGTGTGATATTTCTTTCGCAGCAGGACAATGTCTAGTAAAGCGACTTTAGCCTTACTCATCTATGGAATCATAATGCACTACAGCGTCAACTGCTCACCTATCGGGCTTAGCTATCCTAACGTTAGGTAGGTACCAAGCCACCGCTCATACAACTGTTCGCCTTTGTATGTAAAATATTAGTGAACTGAATATTACAAACGAATTGTTTCTGCGTGTATGCAATTCACACATATGCAATTCACTGCTACAACGTGGTATTTCGTTCAATCAATATCCTTAAAAAGTAGCAAAAAGAAAAAATGAAATGTAAACGAAATGTAAATGCATCTTAAATGTTAGATCATCAAATCAATTCAGTGGTGGTATAATAATGATATTGAGATATGAAACGTATATGTGATGAATTTGTTGTGGGAATATTCTGCAATGTTTTTCTGTGAGGGGCGTTAGAGCACATGGAGCCATATCTGTGAATCAGGGCAACAGATATTTCCAGATCAAGGCTTTGATATAGAACTTAGCTGCGTGTAGACAGGTCCCCTGAGACCGACAGAGAAATGTAATTTGCTGAGGCGTGAGGCAAATGAGGGAGACAATAATTCACAGAATAGCCTAACAGGATCGATTTTTCTCAATTTAGACAGAATACCAAAATCAGGATTTTCTGTGTTTCGTGTCGTAAGGAAAATTACAACTTAATCAAAAACAAAATGACGTTTCTTTGCTGAACTGATTAGGATGCTTAAATATTATTTCCCCCGTACATTTTTTCATATATTTTTCTATTTTTCTCAAATGTTACGATGGATACGGTTGCTTTTGGGGGTTTCCAGTCATAAATGTTTAATGTATAATTTATAAATCAATTCAATCATGCATAAACATTTTCACTTCTGTCTCTTCTTTACGTGCAATTTACCAATCGGCTAAAATAACAATGATTTTTAATGAACTAATCTTATGAACTAAGTTTCATAATTTTGTATGATTCAGAACATATTAAAAAAGCAATGGTTTTAAAATGCATTTTTAATTTCAGACTTGAAAATGAGCTTTATGACGAGG
Organism: Argentina silus; assembly: GCF_951799395.1. Taxonomy (NCBI): domain Eukaryota; kingdom Metazoa; phylum Chordata; class Actinopteri; order Argentiniformes; family Argentinidae; genus Argentina; species Argentina silus. The sequence continues at coordinate 22,069,587 of NC_139655.1, forward strand.
ATGGGAATTCGTTACCGGACCTGGCTTTTGACAATGATCAAATTGCTATACGAAGCCCTCCGTCTGTTGCTGACGAAGTGTACACGTTATATTACCCACCGGAGAAAAGGTGACTGTCATTGAATACTATCATTTTCATTTTACGAAGCCAATTTCTTTAATGTTGATGACATTCATGCTGGACATTTCATTACCGGGCTCGTATTTCTGTTCATCTATGTTGTATGTTTTGTGTTAGTTTATGTACAGTACTGTCAAGTACCACATTAATTGTTAGAACCTCATGGAAATAGAACATTTCTTGAACAAAGTAGCTTGCAGAACGAACTTCACAAGTTTGATTGCAGCAAACAAGGTTGGCGTTCTTATGAAGCTGGTTTGGCATCTTTCATTTAAACATAGAACAGAAAAAGATGTATAACCTCGACTGACCATCTCCAATGGCAATGGATGGAAGGAAACAGTAAAAACTGATCATAAAGCATGCAGCACGGCGCGTTGAAGTTGGTAACATATTTTGCCTTTTGCGCTGGATATGTGATCGTTTATTGTTTGGCGTTTTATCCCAGAACGGAAAGGCATGCAGACGGAATGTTTAATAAAGCCTACAGGAAAGCGCTGGGTCAGTTATCAGCAAGGAAATATCTCCATTCTCTGATGGCAAAACGTGTAGGGTAAGGACATCTTCTTGGTTGCCGTCTCCTATTTTGTGATCCAAGTTCTTTTTAGGTGTGTTTGCGTCTTTGTGCGTTTTTCTTTTAACTCTGATCCTCCAAATACTCAAAATTCATTATCTTCTGTTTCTGTTTACTTTTTTCCCGTATGTCTATGTGTATGGTCCTCCCATTCACCAGTACCACACTGAATATGACGCCTTCACGCTCTGTTGCATTTATTAACGTAGCCCCCAAAATCCTCGAGAGCCCACATCTAGGCGCGTTATTGTCTGTAGAATCAGTTGATGTCAGAGCTGATATTGTCTCTTTAAGGAGCAAAACCCCTTTTCCACGTGGCTGAATATATGTAATTGTCATTATGAATAATGTATGAGGGCTTAGTCCCAAGACTTTAAGGTGGATATGGATATAGGATGCAATTATCCCGTGCATCATTGACTAGCCCTATCATCGAAATAAAAATCTAATTGGGTGAATTTATCTAAATAATCAAAAGATAGAAAGAAAACTTCAAAAGATATTAAAACACTGCCAAAGAATATCCAGACCTGAGTGGGGTAATCACATTCCGGGGCAGGGCGTCTCATGGCAAACTGTTCTGGCTCTCTTTTGTAGTGGAGGGAGTACCATGGAAGACGATTCAGAGCCTCTGTCGAAACGGCACTCGGACGGGATCTTCACGGACAGCTACAGCCGTTACCGAAAGCAAATGGCAGTCAAGAAATACCTGGCGGCAGTCCTTGGGAAAAGGTATAGACAGAGATATAGAAACAAAGGACGCCGGCTAGCGTATTTGTAGCGTTGCTAAACCAAACTATCATGTGTGTACAGCCCCAGATCAAGTCATTTTGAGATAACTGAACAATCAGTGGATCGCTCTTGTGTTCTTTAAACATGTATTTATGTATGAAGTAAAGCCATTAAAATGAATATTTTGATAATAATATTGTTTTTCTTTTGTACTTAAGCACTTGAGAACGCACAGATCTACTTTGTGGACCAATCCTTTTGTTCAACCTAAATATATCCTATATTTATTTATTTTTAGACCTATTTATTCAAAGAAGATGAAATTGTGCACATGATCAATATGCTCATACAACCCTGTCTTTTAAACATTTAGATATACAGATATGAATGTGAGGAAAATAAATAGTTTAAAAGACAATCAAATGTATTGAATGTTACTTTTTGGAAACTGAAATTAAGAGCTTAGTTGTCTTTATTTACAACAGCCCTGAAGATATAGGTTTTCACCATATTCTACAAGACATACACTTTGATGCCTTCCCGGATGGGGATGAGTTTGAGGCAATTTTGGGAGACTGGCTGAAACAGTTCTCTCCCGAATTTCCGGTGAGTTCCTGGCTCTTTCCCAAGGCCATGTCTTGAGGGATGTCTCCTGTCCCTCCCTCTTTTCTCACCTAAACCTTACCCTGTGATCTTGACTTCCACTCCAAATATACAACCCAGTCTCCTTCTTTCCTCACTTGTGCTCTTGTCTCTCTAGAGCTACTGTACATACAACTGTATCTATATTCACATATGTATACTGCATGTCATGCATGGATGTACAGTATGAATGTGAATATAGGTGCATAGATATGTTACACACATAAATGTTGATGGATATACATCTTTCTACATTCCTTCTGAATATCCCATCCAGGAAGATGTAGGATGATATTGTAAAGCTAAACAATGTTATAAAGAAATCACTCCAATAATGCCAAAACAAATATGACCCAGCTGGCTTTACAAGCCTTAAATACAACAGTGATCCACTTTGTTAGCTTAATCATGTCATCAAAATGACCCCCCCCAGATGAAATGAGGACGAGAGTGCTTATGAGATCCTTTTCTTCTTCTTCAATGTTAATGATAACAAGCTTACACCTTTGAACGTTGTGCAAAGTATCTATCTTGTGTTCCTCACCAGTGCTACTGTCCATGTGTTTGAAAATCTCAGCAAACCTGGAATTCTGTTAATGGTTTTCCATTTCTCTCTCTCTCTCTCTCTCTCTCTCTCTCTCTCTCTCTCTCTCTCTCTCTTTCTCTTTCTCTCTCCACATAAGAAGTATCATGAACATTTTAGAATGTCATCAGGCTCAACTCAAAATCAACAAACCAAGAAAGTTGAGGCAATTTAGACTAAAATGATACTTCTTATATGGGCTCACTTAATGAATCACATACATTTTGTTGTTTTCCATAAGAAACATATCAGGCAATTTGAGGACTTATGTGTTGCACCTTCCTGGTCTATTGTGCTTCCCCTTATGTCATGTGAAACAATGTAAAGCTAGATTGCATGATTAAAGTAATTGCACTAGCCACCAAATCTGTGCAAACTACTGCAATTAGATGGTTTTGTTTGCTTACTGATTTATGTACACATATCTGTGTTTTCTGGATGTTGTTGTTTTGTTTTTGTGCTCTCCCCAACATTATTGCACAAACTGTGTGTTGAACGTTTCACCCCTGTCCTCTGTAGAGGAAAGCTGTGATGAATGGACTGCTGGAGAGAAGCAGTCAAGCTGTCCTCTTTGTCTACACTGAGACAAGATTTTGTCACACTTAATGTATTATAATGCCAAAAAACAATGCTTGAATGATAGTTGTTTTAATGATTGTTTCTTACTGTAACTAAGCCCAAGGGGTGGCACCTAATGGACAGTTGGAGAAAGCCTTAACCTCAATGTAATGTACCTAACTGGCCCCTAAGTTTGCCAGCCTCTTTTTGATGTAATCTGTCACAAGACAATGTGCAGAGAAGACCTGTTGTCTATTGAAAGACCTAGGTATGGGAGAGTGGGAAGAGGAGAGGGAGAAATGACAGAGGAGAGGGGGAGTGAGAGATGGACAAAGAGAAAAAAGGAGGGCAAGTCCATGACCAATCAATTAGATGTGAGGAACATGCTGATCTTGGCAGTGAAAAGTAGATACCAGACAAAGGTTTCCACACACATTACAGAGCTGGCCTCCCATGTCATGTTTACTCTCCAGTGATGTGTGGGAGGCAGTGAGAAGCAATGACAGTGAGAGGCAAGGGTTCCTTAAACTGAATAAACCTCACTTTATCTAACTGATGGCACAATTGAAGACCCGCCGTGACACATTCAATTCATTTAAGCTTTATAAAATTATATTTAAAAAAATGGAGTTTCTATTTTCATACAGTATACTTCCCCTCCTAGCCCCAAACACTTATGCACTCCTTTTCCTCACAATTCAAGAAGAGAGCTCCAGTATTGCACCAGGCAGAGCCTGCAGACACACTAGGTTTGAGCTTGGTGTCATGAGCATTAGGACAAAGTTCTTCGATCTGTGCCTGCCTGATGAGTCGTGTTGTATGAAATCAATCTTTCTTTAATTCTGCATTCCCCTCCAGGCTTTGTGACGCAGGATGCAGCTTGCGGCTGTGGTGCCTTGCTTCGACTTTAAAATCGCCACGAATCACAGATGGCTATTTAGTGGCCCTACAATGCTGCACATCATCAGCTTACATATCACCCTTTGGTTGTTGTTTTTGTGTTGCGCAGACCCTTGATTGGATCTTTAGTGCCACCGTAGGTGTAGGCTTAGGCTCTGAGCACTCCTGCTCGTGCTCATTTCTTTTGGCATTTGTTTTTAGAGCACTAGATTTTAGAGATTTGTGATAGATAGCTTCAAGCATCATGATTACCCTCTCTCCATGAAGCATACAATGTGTATCATTTTGAAAAGCGCCAACAGCCTTACTAAACGTGAAGATTAAACGTAGAATATATATATATATATATATATATATATATATATATATTTATTGTGTAGAAAATGAATATTAGAGAGTACTATTATAATGACAAATGCCGGCCCACAAAGGTCGAGTCTATAAATGTAAAAAAAAAAAAAAAAAATGGTGTTGTAAGATTTGTATGAATAAATTTTTGTAAACAACACAATTCCGTCTAATCTTTGAAACCCATAACACCATAAGTAGTTATTTTATCAATGCAATGAGACCAACAGTAGAATATCAATACAACAGTACACAATAATGTATCTAATCTAAGTCCCAGTCCACACATACATAAGGTAAAGCTTTCAGCTGATGGGTGTGGTTCCTTACCAGGGTGCCTGAGGAAGGATAGAGCAGAGAGAAGAAAGGTGCTTGAGATACAGTACATAGCTGACCAAACTGGTATCATAGAGTTAAATAGGGCTCTAAAGAATCATCATAAACAATCAACAAAAATAACAACAAAAACTAAGGAATTGATATTGAATGCTTTAGATTTCATGCCCACAGTCTCTGCAACACAGAATAAAACTGGTGAGATATGTGCTGCTAAAAGCACAGTGTGAAAAGCAATTTTCCTTGGTGTCCATAAATGCACTCACTAAACAAATACATGAATGAATGAGACATCTCAATCTCCAAATGATCACTATCTGCAAGGTGCTACCTTTTGACTATCACAGAGATAAAGAGTCAATGAAGAAGACCAGACCAGACCACTGCCTCTGCCCTAGTTTTGGAGAGAGTCAATTACTCTGGGTGTGAAACAGTGACACTCCACTTCACAGGGTGTCCATCCCACAGACACCCTCAGGACAGCACCAGTGAAGGCACGTTGGAAGGGATCATCTGACCAGCACCACCCCACACGCTGCCCTGCTGCCCTCCGATCAAGAGTTTGGACATGTGATAGAGTCTGTGCAACAAGTCTCCACCGGACCATTCATTCTTAACACACAAAATAAGCTCAACATGCAAAGCAGGTCATTAACAATTACAAACTTGCAACAATAACATGCAATGTATAGTGAACAAAATGTGTACAGTGTACACATTAGCTTGCAGTGTATGTATTATTCACTCACCAAGCACACACTAAGCCTGTCAGACCCGCACCAGGCTATTTATCTAAGTCACTGCTCTAGTCACACCCCGCACACACCTACAACAGGATCCAAAAACAATAGCCTCAGGCCCTGTAGTAACAAAGCACAACAACCAAATAGTTACATCCACTCAAAAAGTGCCATAGTGCTAAAGTACCATCATTTGTGTTGATTGAACACTTTGTTAGAAATTAAGACTGTCACATATCATAAGCCCTTATCTGAAGTGAAGTACTGTAAATAAATTACTTAGGAACACCTACTATGCTGCTCTTCCTCTGGTGACACTGACTCGTTTAGTTTCACTACACCTGTGTGTGTTTCAGCTAAACCTAGTAGTCTTCGGCTCAGTGGATTGGCATTGAGGCAGTCTGTTCCACTGCAGAGGCGATTCTAATCGTAGGCTGTTCTAGCACCAGACCACTGTCTCTATGTGCTGTGGAGCACCCAGGGAGGGACTGCCAGGAGGGGGGTCGGGGTGTGACCCCCACCCCTGCTGGTGCCGTGACTCTTCACGGCGCCTGGCATAGCGCTACGCCACAACCCCTCCAGGACACCAGTGGAACCTTTTAATGCCCGTCGCGCCACATTAGAGCTAATGACCTCAAACCCGGCCCCCCTACATCTCCTACAGCCACCACAGGGACACCACGGGAAACTGAGGTACACAGAGGGACCTTTCACAGCCATCACAGGTCTAAACCTCACTGCCCACATCTCTGTCATCTCTCTTTTTTTGTTCTATGGTTCAATTACTATCACATCAATTGTCAATGGAACACTGAAGAAGCATGGTTCCAGACAGAGTCCGCAGGGCATACTGTACTGTAGGAATATCTGGTTGGTCAGTCACACAAAGCCTCGGTGCGTCTCTGCCCTCCCTTACATGTGTAATAGACCCCCACCCCCCTTTTTCCCCTCTGCTTCTAGACCTGTGGGCAGGGCTTTGATTCTGCAGTGGCAGCCCCAGTCCTCAGTGGATAGAGAGAAGAGGGAAAGAGAGAAGGGAGAGGATAGGAATGATCAATGGGAGCGATCTGATTCCTCCAGCCCTGTGCCAGACCCCCTCCTAACCACGCTAACCCAATCAGGCAGCGTTGCCAGGCAACGGGTCCTGGGAGGATGCGGTGGGGCTGGGGCGGGGCACCGGTGGCCTTCCTGGGCACCCGAGGATCTCACAGGATATATCTCACTCCAATGGCTTTAGCTGTGTCTGAGGCGCTGCAGTGCTGTGACACTTAGTTTTACTGGCTGTGATAGCCAGTAGCAGAGAAGGAGGAGTGATAGGCCTCCAGACAGACACAGATGTCAGAGCTTCAAGAGTGCAGAGCCTAAAAGAGAGTGGCATTTCCTAACAGGCACACACAATCATAGCATACAGTCAACTACAACCACACCCTCCATTATATGATGAGAGACAGTACCACCATACAGTACCACAAACAAACACTGGGTTGAAGGGATCCAGTCACAGGAATGCAGTTACTGTTTATGTATTACCTACATGCAGATGTGTAGCAGGATGTGTTCAGCATCGCCATGCATGTGAGCCAGAGATCTTTTGGAAAAAAAATCATTTTGACAAAGCTTTTATTGTTGCAAAATCAGAAAATAATATAGTATGTACACATCACATTCATATTCTATTTTGCCTTTTGGAACATAAACATAAACCTCCTGGTGGTTAAGTTAAAGGGACACATAAATCTCTCTGTCTCTCTTTCCCATCCTTTCCTCTCCCTCCCTTTCTCTCTCTCTCCCTCGCTCTCTCAGCCTCTGCCTGGCCGTTACTCACTCCCTCTTGCGCTTAATAGATATTTATATGGGGCTCACTTTTCATCTCTAATCACTGGCTGTGTGTGGTCAGAGAACCAACCTTCACTGCACGGATAGAGATAGGGGGATAGAAAGAGATACTTAAAAAGAGAGAGAGGGAGAGAGAGACACACCGAGAGATGGAGTCGGTGAGATGAAAGGCTGAAGCAAAAGGTCTTTCCCCGCTCTACTCTGCGGTATGACAGTATTGTTGTCATCAGACACACAGCCTACCCTCTCCGCCCCCCCACCCCTGCTTCACATCCTGCCCCACCTTAAGATCCCCACATGCTCCTTTGGGGGTCGGCTGAGTGACAGTTTTCTGGAGGAGAATCCACACGCAGCCCTTTCATCACTGCCTCCCTCTGGGTCCTGTCTGACTGTTGAACAATGCAGGATAGAAGCATGTTAGAGAAGAGTTGGTGTGTACTTACATGAAGGAGTGTGTGTGTGTGTGTGTGTGTGTGTGTGTGTGTGTGTTTGTGTGTGTGTGTGCGTGAGTGTATGTGTGTGTGCGTGAGAGTGTGTGTGTGTGTGTGCGTGCGCGTGTGCATGCGCGTGCTTGTGCGCGTGCACATGCGTGTGCGTGTGTGTGTGTGTGTGTGTGTGTGTGTGTGTGTGTCTGCTTCCTAGGGGGATGAGTGGCTGCTGAGACCCCAGTCCCTCCCAGAGGCACAGGAGGCCTTGTTAGGAATAGTGATATTGGTGGGATTTCTGTATTTAACCCGAGTGGTGACAGGTTTGTGTAGTGATGCAGGTGTTTTTTTTGCAAGTTCTGCATTAAAATACCAATATGCAAAGTGAAAAGTGGCAAGTGAAGTCATTGAGTTATTGAATTGTCATTCAGAAGTTTAACATTAATATCTGTATCTCTCTAACTATATCTGTATAACTACCCTCCCACCCTCTGTCCCTCTACCCGAACCTGGCTCTCTGTGGAGACCGGATGTGGCCCAATTAACATTCTCCTTGCTGAGACGTCATGGCACCCTGGGGTTCAGAGGTCAGGGTTAAGGGAACATGTTCCTGGATTTAGACTGAACGCTGTACTCATTACCAAGCTGGCAGGTGACCCCTGGTATCACCTCCTCACATCATTAGAGATATGTCTGCTCCTGGAGAGCTCACATACACACATGCTGGATCACTGCATGACACGCACGCACGCACGCACGCACGCACGCACGCACGCACGCACGCACGCACGCACGCACGCACGCACGCACACAGTATGCCAGAACTCACAGAATCCCTCATTTACCCCCAAGGGCAAGTCATGGATAATAGCTCTTCACATTGACAACCACACTCCAAGGACGAAGAGGTCACTAACAAACCCTCATATAATAACCCTCATGTCATGTAATTCAGACTTGTTGAAACAGTATATGTAAAACTAAATAATTTTCTGATTACACACAGGTACACATTAATGTCTCAAGTAGCACTTCAGTGCACTTCACTTCACAGTGGTGGATAAGTACACTATAACTAAATGAGATAACAACAGAGATATGCAAAAAAGCTGTGCTGGTCGAGAGTTTCTTATTCAGATAAGCTCTGTGTGTTTTTTATTCGATCAAGAAAAGGAAGCCATTTTACATCCAGTCATTCATCATGTAACGCCTCACATCAAAATGAACATGGTAATAAATCAGAGAGTTGACTGATAGGAACCCTGAAAGCTGGCATTTGTTACTGTGGCACCCAATCTGTTAGAAAAGGGAAGTTAAATAAAACAGGAAAAGCGTAGATAAATCATACAGGAATTGAGTTCTCCCTGAGAGAAATCCAGTTATCTCTCAGAAACCACTGTCAGAGAGTGATGTTATAGACACTTCTCTCTCTCTCTCTCTCTCTTTCTCTCCTTCTCTCTCCTCCCAGCGATTCTTCATAAACCCTGTGATCTCTCATCTGAGGACTAGTACTACACAACACCTTTGACTTGAGAAAGAGCACTTTGGGCTATCAGTGAAGAGAACTAAATCATTTTCCCTTCTCAAGATTTTCTTTAAACCTCATATTTCAGGTAACCGGATATCATATTTATTATATTGGTCTCTAATTATACATCTTACATATATGTAACATACCTCAAGACCTATTGCCCTTGTTCAACTGTACATATCATATTGATATTCACCTCATGTATATTCACTTATTATATTTGTTTATTTATACTCACTGTAATATCTTATACTGTAATACCATGCACTGTCTACAATATCATGTCTTTTGCACTATGCCACTATTTGCAGTATCTGGTTAGATGCCAAACTACATTTCGTTGTCTCAGTACTTGTACTCTGTGCAATGACAGTAAAGTAGAATAAAGTCAGTAAAGTAGAATAGTAAAGTCTAATCTAATCTAATCTAATCTAATCTAATCTAATCTAACGGATTGATTATAGATGTCGTTCAATCCAAAAGCCATGAACACACACACAATTGTATTTGCTCATTCCTTGATAGAAGGTCCTTGTTCATTCTAGAACTGTAGAGGAATACCCTATGTTTCTTGGTTTGTTCTTGTTAGGAGACTGTAGCTTCATGGCCATAGGGTAGGAGTGGGCTGTGTGCTGCTATATCAGTAACAAGTGTAACTCTATAGTGACTGTGTCACAGCATATCTCTATTGAAGACACTCTCCCACAGAGAGCACAGGGAGAGATTGGAATTGAGGTACCTCATCCTCCTCAGCGCTGATAGCCCACCTACCCTCGGAGAGGGCACTGTGAATTAAACCCCCCGTCTCCGTGGGGACAGTCACCGCGACGATGGGGTTGTCACCAGGGCGATGGCACTGGCCACTGTGAGACCATCTCATCTGGTGTCAGTTATGTGATCACCCGCCAGCACAGGCTGCATTGGACCTTAACACCTCACCTTCAATTTATCTGTGTTCACACCCCCTCACTCAGACACTGAGAATGAGACCACGAGAGCGAGAGAGAGAGAGAGAGTGAGAGAGAGAGAGAAGCCATCTTTCACTATACAGTAGGTGGATATTCCCTTGGTACCATCTCTTTCCTCTTTCGCTCTCTCTCTAGTTCTCAAGTGCACTGTTCCTCACAGAACACATTACATCACTTGCTTTGGAGAGAAGATACATTAGGATAGTCAGGGGTGCCTGATTTGAAAACCAAAACAGATTTTGTTTTAAAACCACTGCATTAGGCTTTCGTAAAATGCAATTAAGGACACCTCAACACAGAACACACGATGTTTTCTTTTGCAAATTGTCAGTGTTATTCTGCACAATTTAAAAACAGCCTTTGAGAGGAATGTGGAAAGAAATGTTGAAATGTTGAATGTCCAGCTTAGGGATTGTCTATAAAATATTGATTTAGTTACAGTTTTGAGACTATGCTCTGAGAGTCCTAATTCCACTTGCTTCTTTTTGAGCTCTCTCTTTCGGGGCCAGTTGTGGGAGAAGGTAATGGCACGGCAGACTCCGAGGGCCCGCTCTGTCCATTGCCTCAGGTCCTGCACTGTTTGCCAAAACAGTTGGGCCATGGCCAATTCGGGGCCTGATGGCAGCTGCAATGTTAGCAGCTTTGTCAGTTGTTTTTTGCATCTAATTTCCAATCCAAAAGTGCCGTGCAGAGTGCATCAACAATGTTTTTCGCCATGCGGTTTTCTGGAAAAAAGCTAGTCTGTAGGCATTTTGACTGTAGTTTCCAGTCTGGTGTGACAAAGTGGACGGTTAACGACATGTATGGAGTTATTATAAATGACGACCACATATCCGTTGTCAGCGAATAGCTGTTTGAACCCGACAGCAGCACTTGATACAGACAGATATAGCTGTTAATGGGTGTTTCAGTTTGAGTTGTGAGTGTAGATTCGATCCCATTAGTGTTTTCATCTCTGGCCGTCATCTTTTTCATGCAAGTCTTGCAAATAACCTCGTCCAAATCGGCAGGCTCTACTTTATCGTTGGGTCAGAACACTAAATGCTGCAATATAGCAGGTGTAAGGGGTCACGTGCAACACTCTAAAAGTTGCACTTGTAATTCTTTCTCCAACTATGCTGGCAGTGGCGTTGTTACACATTGTGAATTGACAAACAGCTCTTAATTTGGCAGTTTGATAGATAATGGAGCAGACATTTTTTGACGGTATTGAAAAGCACACCATTGGCTTTGTCTATTTTTGTAAGTCTCCCCAGGCCTCATAGTCGCGTTCCTGAGCAGTTTTGTTCCTCTCCATTTGCTCAGTTTGTAATGACAACCTGATCCACACAGTGTGTAATTGATTCCTATGCAAATCAGAGACCCTATAAAAACAAAGATATTAATTCCAAAATTACATGAACTATTATCCTTGCATTAACATGGACTCAATTCAACTTATTGCGTGATTTGTTGATGACATTTTTGCATTTTTTGACATTTTGCTAATTTTAAGTGTGTCATAGCAAAGGGTCTGAATACTTATGTACATGAGGTATTTCTGTATTTCAATTTGAATAAATTTACAGAAATTTCCAAAAAACTAGTTTTTTGCTTTGTCATTCTGGGATATTGTGTGTGGATTGATGGCAAATTCCATTTTAAATTGAGTCTATAACACCACAAAATGTGGAAAAAGTGAAGGGGTCTGAATACTTTCCGAAGGCACTGTATGTATTCTCCATCCCTCTGGGCTGGATGTCCTTGGTGGAGGAGAGGATATGAACAAGTTAAACCTCAGGTAGGCGGACATGTGATAGAGAGTGGGAGGATAAGGACTTGATTGCTGAACCATGTATACTAGTCCCTGGTGCTAAGACGGCCTTGCTGTAGTTGTCCTGGTGCTAGTGAATCTCACCTGAGGATGAATGGACTTGTCAGCAACACAGTACATGATGTGTGTCCCATTTCATAACTGAATCTCTTGATGGCCAACACTGATGAAGATAACAACATATGTACAGGAATCATCATTTTATAAAGATTGCAATAAATGTGTATTGGGAACATAGATTTTCCTGGTGATATGTCTTCGACTTTACAGTCTTGATGGAGTAGGCAATAATACATAATTTTATTCTGTGATGCCCCACTATGGGGTCTATTCTCATTTCCTATGTATATAATTTCTAATGTATCGTCATTATTGCTTACCAATTAGAAATCATGGCCGTGCTGATGGAGGGAATTCAGTCCAAGAATAACATAATACATACTGCTCAAAATTGTATTGTCATATTACTATATGTACTGAGATGCAGGGGAGTGTATGACAGTACAATTAAATTCTTACTCACAAGCCCTCCTCTTTGTGTATACTACAGGGCCTTGGCACTTCATTGCAAGAGGATCTTGAAGCAGGATAATAAAACAAGATACTATTGGAATTTAATCGTTCTATGTATTCTATCCATGTTACTCAAGAACGTCTGAAGAACCAAATGACGGCACACACAGAGATGGTTGTATAGCCCAAAGGCGTATTTAATAATAACTGATAGGGAGAGGGGTAAGGGAAAGAAGGATAATCCAAAGGGGGGTCGTCGGGGTCCGGTCCAGGGGTCGGTAGTGGGAAATCCAATAACAGAGAAGGGTCGGGAAGAGAGGGATAATCTAAGGGAGAGTCGTCGGGGTCTAGTCCAGGGTTCAGTAGCGGGAGATCCAGTAGTACAGAGGGGTAGGGGTAGGATTGACGTACCGGGTAGGGGCTAGGTCTGTGGAACAACAAGGGAGTCCAAGGGGAGACGAGGGTTCTGGAGAGGCACAGGAGAACATGGTGAGTCACAAGGGAAAAACAAACACAAGGAACACAAAAGGATATTCAATAGGCTGAAGCGTCTGCGGGTTACGTGGGAATGTTACCATAAACACAGTATGTTCTGGCACTGGAGCGAAGACTGGGCAGGGTTCTTATAGGTGGGTGATTGGGAATGGGTCACAGGTGTGCTGATAGAAGATAGGGAACAGGTGCGCTGTCGACTGGGAGCTGGACGCTCCAGCGATGATCGCCGGGGCCTCAAGGTGGTGCCAGAGGGTTGGTTAGGGGGAGGGACCGTAACAGTACCCTCCCCCTTAAGGGAGACACCGGGCGACCATCCTGGAGCGTCGGGATGGGTCCGATAGAGGCCGGGACCCAGTCCCGATCCTCGGGCCCATAGCCCTCCCAGTCGACCAGGTACTGGAACCCGCGGCCCCTACGGCGGACTGCCAGGATCTCCTTCACGGTCCACACGGGGTCGCCGTCGTCCAGTACCCGGGGTGGTGGAGATGCTTGAACAGGGGGGGACAGGGGGCTGGAAACCGCTGGTTTTAGCTAGGACACATGAAAAACAGGGTGAATAGACATGGAGGTTGGGAGGGTGAGACGTACTGTGGTGGGGTTGATGATCCGGTCGACAGGGAAGGGGCCCACGTAGCATGGGGCGAGCTTCCGGGAGGTGGAAGGGAGGTTGATGTCCTTGGCTCGCAACCAAACCTGTTGTCCGGGACGGTAGGTCGGGGCGGGCCTGTGCCTGCAGTTGGCGGTGCGTCTGGACCGCTCGGTGGCCATCTCCAAGGTGGCCCGAGCGATCCTCCAGACCCGCCGACACCAACGGAGGTGGAACTGGTGGATGGAACCGCCACCTCTACTTCCTGACTGGGGGGTTGGTAGCCCAGGGAGCATTCGAACGGAGACATCCCCATGGAGTTGCTGGCCATGGAATTGTGGGCGTACTCGATCCAAGGCAGGTGTCAGGACCAGGAGGAAGGGTGACTGGAGGAGACGCAGTGGAGGGCAGCTTCCAAGCACTGATTGGCCCGTTCGGCCTGGCCGTTAGATTGGGGGTGGTACCCGGACGTGAGGCTGACCGTGGCCCCAATACCCTTACAGAAGGCCTGCCACACCTGGGAAGTAAACTGGGGACCACGGTCAGACACGATGTCCAGGGGAATTCCATGGAGTCGCATGTGGATAATGAGGAGGTCAGCGGTCTCGGCAAAGGAGGGGAGTGTTGGAAGGGCGACAAACTGGGCAGACTTCGAAAACCGGTCAACGATGGTAAGTACCACGGTGTTACCCTGGGAGGCGGGGAGACCGGTCCAGGGTCCAGGGCTATGTGACAAGACCAGGGCTATGTGATACCAAGGGTGGCTGGGGATAGGGAGGGGTTGTAGTAGTCCGGCCAGGAGTTGATGGGACGCCTTACTCCGTGCGCAGATGGTCCATGCGGCCATGTACTCCCTGGTGTCTGCCTCCATGGCAGGCCACCAGAATCGCCGGCAGATAAAAGATAGAGTCTGGCTCACCCCCGAGTTACAGGTGAACTTGCTAGCGTGCCCCCACTCCAGGACTCGGGATCGGGCTGATGGGGGAACGAAGACACGCCTGGAGGGTACCGCCTCCGAGGTCCATGATTACGGTCGGAGCGTGGAGGTGAAGGTGGTCAGTGGGGTGGCCACCTGGATGAAACCCCAGATGAAGTGCCTGTAGAACCCTGCAAAGCCCAGGAAGCGTCTCAGCTGTTGGAAGTTCAGGGGTTGAGGCCACTCCACCACCGCCTGGATCTTCTTCTCGTCCACCTGTAGGTGACCCCTCTCCACAATGTGGCCCAGGTACTCCACGGAGGTGGCATGGAATTGAGTCTGTTCTCCAGGAGTCATTGGAGGACCAGGCGGACATGCTGTTGGTGCTCCTCCTCCGTTCTGGAGAACGCCAGGATGTCGTCCAGGTAGACCACCACAAAGATGTTCACCAAGGCCTGGAAGACGGCCGGGGCATTAGTGAGCCCGAAGGGCATCACTAGGTACTCGAAGTGCCCCAGGTGAGTGTTAAAGGCCGTCTTCCATTCGTCCCCCTCCTTTATGCACACAAGATGATACGCACTCCGGAGGTCTAGCTTGGTGAAGACGTCTGCGTGATGAAGAGGCTCGAAGGTCAAGCTGAGGAGAGGGAGTGGGTACTTGTTTTCAATGGTAATGGTGTTGAGGCCTCGGTAATCAATACAGGGTTGGAGGTCTCCTCCCTTCTTCTTCACGTAACAATCCCCTTAGTATGGTCTTCCTTGGTGGTGGACACACGAGAGGGAGGGTGTGCTATTATATTGGAACTGCTGTTTTGTGTTGCGGCCATAGAAGCCGAGCCAATGGAAGTCAATTTTGAACATGTTTGATGACTGTTTTACCAAAGTTACTCTCGGGAACAAATGCTAACATTTTTGCAAACACTTGAGTGCTCCATGACAATACTGACAGATAGTTGAAGGCTTACCTTGGCAATGTTTTCACAACTGATTTTGCAATGCAATATAAGCACCATGGACAGTGGT
>NC_139655.1:22090225-22112725 GCF_951799395.1 Argentina silus
GAGCTTCATTGCTTACACCCACACACATTTTTCAGTTCCAAAAGAAGTGTCCGGACTCCGGGGGGTAGGGGTAAAGACTTGGAAAAGAGAGAAGACTGGATGGGATAGGGATAAAGAATTGTACATTTATTCCCTAATAAACTTCAGATGGTTATGGACATGATAAAGCAGACTCTACATAATAGTGGTCACATGACCTACTAACACAAGTTAACATTACATTATAATGTATCTGATTTCAAAAGATATTATATGATTAACAATGACTGATAATGAATCGCTCATCCCTGCTCAACCCAAATCCCTATACAGACACTCCTAGATTTACAGTAAGAATCCCAATATGCTATGACAATGCATGAGTTAAAATAAATCGTGAAGAGTTTACGCATGTTTCGATACCTGATGTCGATGACTCGAGTCTACATGTTGTCAATTATGCACATGAACATTAACATTAAAGTTGTTAACACTATGTGAAAACCTGGTCATGAGTATGTCATGCTGTTTTAGCAGAACTGTTAGCTCACAATATTACATTGAGGCAAATAGGAAGAATGAGAATAGAGAATCAATACAGTGGATTGAGCTGTATAACCAATTGAATAATTTCAAAGAAACATACAAAATAAACAAACTGTTGTAAATGAATGGAAGTTTCACCATAAGTCTTAGGCTATGTGTGTCAAGGATACACAGGAGATACACGGGTGCTTGCAGGCCTAAACCAAAAACTCAAAATACCTTTCCCAACAATCAACATCAAAGACTACATTACAATGGCATAGCATTTACAAGTGTTATCAAGAGGCAAGGCGCAGAATCCTCAGGTATCAGTATCCCCGTCCACCAGGCATGCCCATTCAACTGTAAACAAGTGCTCCGGGCTGAGAGCGGGGGGAATTAATCACCATTCACAATTGGAGATCAAACAGCACTGTCATTGTATCAGCCACATGTAAACACATATAAATCGTAAGATAGTGGTAAGTAGTTCTGTTCCCACCCATAAGCACATGACTAAATTACTGTCTTCACCAAATCCGTCTACAGGGGCTGCAGGTTGAATTTGGACTATTTGGACAGTAATGCAGCCTGATGATTTGTGTGAAACACAATATAAACTGTCACATCAATTACCAGAGGATCCCTCCCGGATGGATTCAGTGAGGAAATTAGTCTGTCACTTACCTCTGTGACGAGACATCCCATTCACCCACTCACCTGTCAGAGGGCCGGGAATCCTGGGAAATGTAGTTGTCCACCAGGGATGTAATTAGAGAGCTGCCACCTGCCCCTCCTCTCCTCCTCCTCTCCTCGAGGCGTAGTCGACAAGGCTCGTTAGAGCTCACCAAGCTTGCCTGTGTGTGAAAAAAAGCTCAATGAATCTACAATGGAAATCTGACACTAATTAGTATTTTTGGCCAAACCCCCTTGGAGGCCCACAGAGACAATGCTATTGATTCACTGACTACATTTTAATTGTGCTCGTTAGATCCGGAAAACAAAAACAGATCAAAAACACCTCAACAATTGCATTTTAATGAACAGTCATTAAAAAGTGTAAATTGCCAGATTGGTAAGCCCTACTCTATAGAGTATTAGAGGTAACTAAAATACCATGTAAAGAGGATAGATCCACCACAGTCATTGGTCTGTCAATAAAACACTATTGGGCTCCCCAAATCAGAACAGATCTTCAATCAATAGGTTGTTTTTTCTTTTTAGAAGGTGTTTCCAGGGAAGACCCAGTGGACCTTGGAGGAAGTAGGGGACAACAGAGGAGTTGGTTCACAGGGGTGGATGCCTGTCAGTGGACAGCCATCAGGGATGGGGATGGTGGGGGGATGTGGTGGTTAAACCTGGTTGCTGAGAGGATTCCCCAGAGAATACACAGGGCCTGCAGCTATGGGTCTGGCTGTTGTTCAGACTGGTGATCCATAGATACAGCAGTGACCCTCATCAACAACATACACCTCTCAGCAACATTGCAATTCTAATGTGCACTCACGTGGAGGTGCACCATGCACACGTGTGGGGGGGTATCTGCTGCAACATCAGGCTTTCTTTCCTTTTAATTACTCTTTCATTAGGCACATATTAACAGGATATACCGTCAATATGAGACATAATCAGTGGTTAGTTAGTTATCATATTAATTATCATGTCACATGTCAGCTCAAATTATAGTGTCAAACCACTGTGAAAGAGCTACAGAAAGACTCACTTGGAGTAAAAGGCATAATATGAAATACAATAACTCCTAACCAATCCCAATAAAGATAAGTAATAAGAAGTGTATGAGGCTGTGGCATGAGTGGGAGTATTTCCGACAGATTCTTAATATAGATTAAATAAATCTGATCTGGTCCTCATCTCACCTCCTACGCGTTTCATCCGCCTCCTCAGTTATACCAAGTTAAAAAAAAACAGCAGATCAGTTCAACAACCAGTGATTCTCTGTGGTTTCCATCCAGCCTAAGTGAGTGCTACAGCGAGCTATTTGCAAATAGACCTTTGACTGTAAACTAAACAAATTGGCCACAGGCTTGAGTGATCCCAGTGGTATTTTACACACAGTTTTGTGATGATTAGATGGCTCCCACAGGTTGCCAGATCTGTCATCGATACGGAGCAGCCTAAGGTGAATCGGATGAGCGTTTGTTTGTGCTTTAGCCAATAAGCCGGCACTGACAGGAGCAGATGCGGATGTGTACTTAGCTGGGAAACAGACATTGCTTTATCTAGTCGCTATCTCCTGGGAGAGGAGAGGGGATCAGATCATGACAAAGCACATCTCTTTCTCACTTTCTCTCAGTCACTTACTCAGGGTGTTGAGTCATGACAACAGAGGAGCAGATAGAGAGAGTCCCATTGAGAGAGGGGCCTCATGAAGTAGATGCCTAGAGTAAGTCACTGAGGGGTCCAAGTAGGATACAACCTGAGACAGTGAACCCCATTGGCATTTTATATTGTGTCACAGTTGTGCAACAGTCAAAAACAAACCAAACTGATGTTGTACAACGGTTGTGAGAGTTTTGTTTTTTAAAGTTTTTTAAAGTTTTTTAAACGCGAAATGCAAATGTTGGAGCTCTGTAGCTTTTACAATGTTGGATTGACATTGTTATTTGATTTTTGTTTAGTCACATGTTGGTTGGAATTAACAGTTTATTAGAAGTTGTTATGTAATGGTTGGTCATTTGATGCTCATCATCTAACGTTGCTACATGATTGCATATGGGTTGAATATTTCTTTTTTACATTGGCAGTTGACAGTCAGCATCAGACCATCTCACAGTTGAATAACCAAATGGATACTTATGCACAACAACAAAAAAGTGTGTTCTAGTTTTTCCCCCTGTATTTCACTTATCTGAGCGATTTTATCATTGATATGATGGCATCTTTTCCAATCAGGATTACATTTAGCATTTTACAATCAGGATTACATTTTACATTTGAATTTTTGCTGTGTCCTCACTTGGCATTCAAACGTATAACCTCTTGTAAGACATTGCATTGCCTCACTTTGTGTGCCACCAGGTCAGTACATGATTTGACCTTGTTAATATTACTCGCCCATTACTAAAATGTATATTTATACACTCACCGGCCACTTTATTAGGTACACCTGTTCAACTGCTCGGTAACGCAAATATCTAATCAGCCAATCACATGGCAGCAACTCAATGCATTTAGGCATGTAGACATGGTCAAGACGACCTGCTGAAGTTCAGACCGAGCATCAGAATGGGGAAGAAAGGTGATTTAAGTGACTTTGAACGTAGCATGGTTGTTGGTGCCAGACGGGCTGGTCTGAGTATTTCAGAAACTGCTGATCTACTGGGATTTTCACGCACAACCATCTCTAGGGTTTACAGAGAATGGTCAGAAAAAGAGAAAATATCCAGTGAGCGGCAGTTCTCTTAGCGAAAATGCCTTGTTGATGCCAGAGGTCAGAGGAGAATGGCCAGACTGGTTCGAGATGATAGAAAGGCAACAGTAACTTAAATAACCACTCGTTACAACCAAGGTATGCAGAAGACCATCTCTGAATGCACACCATGTCAAACTTTGAAGCAGATGGGCTACAAAAGGGGGTCCAACCCATTACTAGCAGGTGTACCTAATAAAGTGGCCGGTGAGTGTATATATTGTATATCTATTTTTGTTTGATATTTTATTGTACTCTTGTGGTGCAGCAGTGGACTAGTGGCATTGTGGACAGAACAATGTACTACAAACCAAAAGGTATTGGCTTCAAATCCCAAATAGTTTAATAAAGAACAGTTCTTATTCAATCATTAGAAAGTGCTCATATAGTTTATGTTAAGGAAAACATTCAAGTTGCTTTCCTTTGGAATCGATGGGCAACCTAGTTACGTAATGTTATGTTATGTTGGATCATGACTGTCAAATAATAACATGTAGAAAACGTTGTTACCACATTCTACTGTGCAAGGTTTGGTTTTAACATTGTCCAACAGTTATTTTCCATCGTTTCTCTATGGTTGGCACAAGACAGTGAATCAACAGCCTTTTACATATATTTATACAATGTTTGGATTTAGACATTGCTGCACCATACTATTTTCTGTCATGACCAAATGCCGATGGGGAAGTATTCTCAGAGGCAGATGAAGAGAGGGTACTGGTACTAATGTGACAGAGATTATGCATGATAAGTACTGAAGTACAGCCACAATATAAGAAACCAAAGTCACTTTCACGGAACCCAAACAAAATTAGGTCTGGAAGGTATTTATTTTGTGTGTCTGCTCTGTGTGAAAGGATATCGATCCATAAGTCTGGTTTTAGATATTGGCTAAGAGAATGAGATTTTAGTAGAGCACCACAGAATCCATCTCTCTGAAAAGGGGTAAATTTAGACTTCAGGTTTATTATCATAGATAGATCATGATTCCTCTCCTAGGTCTCTACTAAGTGAACAGTGAGTTGCCAGGCAGGCGGCCAGACCTGATGGTCAGGGTACGGGATACTCCGAAACTGACTGACAAGACAACAGATGGCCATGATACACTGTTGCTAAGCAACCACTAATCAAACACCCTCGGCATGCCACAGTGTGAAACAAATATTGAGCTTTGGATTCAAATTCATTTTGTTTAACTTCATTTAGGCAGAAAGTTGCACAGTGGAGAGGAAAATGAGAAGGACTTGGAGATGAAATTACAGGCAAACAGAATATGCTGAGGTCTGAATATGAGCTTGACTTCATCTGGTGTGGTTGACCCAAGAGGTTGCAAAAGGTCATTCTTTTCATTAGAATAAATTCACCCATTAATGAAGCTAAATTGATAACGATAAGTTTGAGGTGGGGATGGTGAGGCAAGAGTGATATAACCTTGTATAAGCCTGGAATAACAATGACTCAAACCTGGCAATACTGGGAGTGAATTTATTATCTCTCACAGCATTTCCCCCCAGTGCTTGCACGCAACACGTTTCTGATTCAGAGCTACGCCTCGCAGCCATGTGATTTGCTGAAATCAAATAATAATAAAGTATTTGTTATTATTTGATCTCAGCAAATTACACGGCTGCGAGGCCTAGCTCCGACTCAGAAATGTGTGGTGTGCAAGCACTGGGGGGAAGTGTTGTGGGAGATGATTGATGCGAAGTAAAGCCAATGGCTATGCACCATCCTTTTTCGATTTCTGTTGGCTTACTGCAGGCCAAGTTTGACCTTTCATGAATTTGGGCGGATGTATCTGGGAAGGAGACTGAGAGTGATATAACAATTACCTTGACTTTTCGCACCTTGAGTTAATTGTTCAAGCTGGTCTTTCGCTGACATTGACAACATTGTAATCAGTTCAGTGACATTCTCAATGTCTCACTCTGGTCCAAGGATTAACCTATTGTTTTGGCCAGTGAGAGAGTTGTCCAGAGACTATTATATAAGTATCTTCTACAGGACTGTTACAGAGCAGATCGAGTGAGAGGTGAGAGGTGGGAAATCTGGGTGACACAAACAAATCGACCTGCAGGAACCACCAGTGGAGGAGTGAGAGCTCTGTTAATTAACACTCTAAATTTAGCCTGGGCTGATACGATCTAACAGATTGCATATATTGCCAATGCCGAAAGCATGATTGAACCATACGTCAATAGTGAAGAAAAATGTTCTGTTCTGAGACATTTTTTTGTTTATTTGTTTACAATGTAGTACTACTTATAAGACAAACAATATGATTTCAATACCCATACTTTAAATATCGGTACTGTATTGTGTGTCTTTCTTTGTGATTTTTACATCATGCACACAAATGGGCAAATTGTAACCTAGTTTGGTTACAGCATCCGTAGCTGTGAGAGAGGGTGGACCTCCCCCACCTTAACTTCCAACCCCATGGGAAGAGAGGAGGGGGGGGGAGGAGGAGGAGGACAGGACCAGCACAAAGACAGCCCAGCAAATGTGTGGAGACTACCTAAAACAAGTCAGGGCAGCAGACACACAGGAGCGGAGTTAAGATGCCTTCAGATGTCTACGCCTCCCCTGACCCAACGTTCAAAGAGTGTGTCAGAAAAGGACCAATCCTCCTCCATAATTGGGCCACACTTAAAAGTTGGGGACTGAGAGAAAGAAAGGGGGGAGAGATAGAGAGAGAGATGACAACTGTGGAATGCATTTTACATTACAAAGTCAAACGGACAGGTAGAGAGTTATAGAGTTGCTATAATACTGTAGATATAACAGTTATAACACCGTTATAACACCCGCCATGGTACTTTCCCTAGTACACCAGTGTGATTGAGCCTGCACGGCCATAGCCTGTGGGTAGAGTTCGATGGGGGGAAACCCAGGGCCTTGATAATGAGTTGATCCCACTGTGATACTATCTTTGATCTCTGCACCTGTAGCTCAGGTTCCACTGGTTGAGTCTGATTCCTATGGGTCGATACAGTCCCACATTTCGCAAGACCCAGCTGTAATCATGTTCTCTCTCTCTCCTCAGTCCTCCCAGGTGTATCACTGTGTCTAGGCTACTCATGTAACAGGCCTCATTTGAAGCGAATCAGGAGATTTCCAAAGGCTTTCTAAAAATGAATGGGACGGTACACAAATACACCACATGTTTACAATGGCAACAAACCAAGAGGGCAGGAATACAATCCTAGGAATGCTTGGTTAATAAATGGATGCTAATCAACTTAAAATCTACTCAATATCTACTCACTATGTGAATGAGAAAGGGTTGGTGGGGCTTTATTTGTCAAACGCTGCTTGTTTGTGGTTCTGACACACAGCATATGTGTGTGTGTGTGTGTGTGTGTGTATGTTTATTCCCATCAGGTGTGTGTGTTTATTTATGCGCATATTGTGTGTGTGTGTGTGTGTGTGTGTGTGTGTGTGTGTGTTTGTGCATGTATTGTATGTTTGCGCATGTGTTTCTAGCCCTGCCCTAGCAACATCACACATCGCCGCTGTGGTGCGTGTTTACACCTCCACCCACTCACTGCCACATGGGGAATAAGCAGAAAGGAGGGAAAAAAACATGCTCAAAGGAGCACAGTGTCTGCAATTAAACACAAACAATCACAGTAACAACACAGAGAGAAATACATTTTGGAAATAAAACAGAAATTGAGAGAAAGAGAAAGGAAGACAAGCCATCGTAATTGATACAGTATGTCGCAGTTCAGAAAATCAGATGAGAGGCAAATATTCCTTTTCGAGAAAAATGCTAACTTGGATTGGAGCCATCTGTTAAATGATTAATAGGCAAATCGCTATCAATATTCAAGGAGGCAAAAACTGTTTAATTCTTGATCAGGCCTGTGTTTCTAAATCTCCTGCACATAGACTGTTTGTATATGTAGCCTACATAATGTAGCATTCTCGATTTGGCTCAAACAACACTACGCCAACCACTGCATCTTGTGAAATCAGAAGGTACTTATGGAAAGCTCTTGAAATAATCTTCTTTGAGAGAGGAGTGAAACATGGACATGGCTTTATGCATGAGCATGAGCATGACCTAATCTTACCATGCCTGTTCACCATGTCCCACCAATCATTTGGGAAACATAGAAGAAAGAGAACATCATGGCCAAGGAAGAACATGTACTGTACATGAGGGACATCTATTCAAACTTTAAAAACAAAATATTTCCACTTCACCAACAGAAAGCAGTTTATTGTGAATGTTTCTCCATACAAACTTCAATTTCCCAACTGAATCGTGGTTTTGACTCCCAAGCACCTTACTCACCTTTACTCACCTGAACAACTGTGCAGTTATGGAATCATTGGGTCCATTGAATGAACCTGTCTGAATGATATGAAGCACAATGACAGATTCTGTGAAGAGGAGACTACGGTATTCAGCTCAAGGTTAAACATGTGTTACGATTTACCACACACTGAGACAGAGGAAACAGTAAAGTCACACTGTAAAACTGATATCACGTTTTTCCTAAGGTAGTTAGAAAACGTTCCCCACACCATTACACCACCTCCACCACGAGAAGGTGTACAGGTGTTCCTAATAAAGTGTTCAGTGAGGGTATATTTACACAACAGGTTGATCAAATCAAGCATTGTGATTGGCCGAGAAGCACAATATCAGCATGGCTACCTCACTACTTTCACTTGCAAAATGTATACATACACCATTAACACTCTTCAGGATATTCTAGCTTTTTTTAAATGTTTTTTTCAAATAATTAAAACGTTGCTAGACCAATGGAAGGATTCTGACAATATGGATCATGCATGGTTGTTTTTGTCATCCTTATGCTGCTACACTCCTCAAAAACCAAACTGGCAAGCTAGCTTTTATAAGCCTGCCAGGTAGAGATTTATTTATTGGGTTGCCATTCCAGTCATATCAGATCTTGAGTTCCAGGACTATCAACCAACTTGCGTCTCTAACACGCTAAATATGCCTACCTACACATGATAAAACAGAATAAGGCTCAATCTGACCGTGTCTATGCACAGAACACTCTGTTGTGCATAGCAAACAGTTTTACGTTCCTCATTTCCATGAGAGGTAGTAGCTAAACCAAGTCTCTCTCAATTAATCAAATCATTCATTTCCCATTTCTCCTCACAACCACTTTAATCATGGCAATCGCAAGCATCAGAGCACGGCACTCTAGTGGAGAGAGATCTGACTCTAAATTGCTTTGTGACCGACTCATGTGGACAATCAATGGGATTCTCGTATGCATTGATTCGCTCTTGCTATGGCAGGGACGTGCTCATACATGCAGACAGAAGGATTATGACATTTGAGACGTCATGTCTAAAGAGGCGGCACTGGAGAGGCGGCGAAGAGAGTTGGGGGAATAACCATGTGGAATTATGAGCGTGAGCCAATCTTAAAGTCGCCTGAGTTGAGTCAACAATAGGAGCGTCATGTCCAGAGATTCCAGAGATGTGTGTGTGTGTGTATGTGAGAAAAAGAGAGAGAGAGAGAGAGAGAGAGAGAGAGAGAGAGAGAATGAGAGTGAAAGGGACACAGAGAGACAGAGTGTGATACAGTTTGAGTTTGTGTCCCTGTGTATTGTACATTTGACACTGTTGTCCCAAAGCAGAGGCATAAGTGGGTAATGTAGGATGTGTGTTTATTCATGAGTCTGAAGAGAGTTTCCCAAAGTGTTATTCTTATCCACAGCAGGGTAGATTAGCATCTCTTTGAATCCAACACCTAGACGGAGAGGAAGTCTTCACAACGAAGCCATTAAAGTTTAACTGAGAGGGTGATTGCAATTAAAAACCATAAACAGTCTGAGTCACGTCCCTGGGTGGTCCCTGACGTGAAAACAACAAAACAAAAATAAATGTTCTTAACCTTATTGTTCTCCCTTAATCCTACTGCACAAGTTCAAAGAAGGAAACACCTGAACTTTATGGTAATTGATTAAAAAAAAGGTTCTCCCAAAATATGACCTATGTAGCCTGCCCTGGACCTATGGTCCCATTATGGCTATCACTATGTTTCAGGTAACCTGTGGTAACCTTTGAATCTAAGCCTTATTTTCCGTTTTTCAGAATCCCTTTCTCATAAATTCTATAATAATCCAATAAACATGAGCTATCAAGTGTAATACATTTTATTTTTCAGGACAGTTAGGGGAATTTAGTTATATAGGTTTCATGTTGTTTTTATGAAAGTTGAGAAAATAGCATGTGTTACATAAATCATATATCACATTTGACAAGTTCAATGGCAAGTTCAATGGATTATTAGCAGAATCTCAAGTGTGAGCAATGTGAAAATCATTGAGATGATTCCATAAGATGTTTTAAGGTCAGTCAAACAGAACTAATATAATTTGGGAAACTTTTTTTTTTACTAATCTATATAATACACAAAAATCCCTCACAGTGGAAAGAAATGATTGTCTCTCAGTGAAACGGTTCCTCAGAAGTTCACTTTCAAAGTAAATGTATTAAATTAGCTTTAATTCATTTATAGATTTTCCTCTGCTCAGACTGCTCAGACTGACTAGGCGTGTATCTTTGGTGGTTGACTGACAGCCCATCTAGCCAATCAATGTTACAGCTGGTTGCTTGCTAGTCCTAGCTACCTGTTCAACAATTTCCCATTTCACAGATTATTTACTCAACTCACTCAAATCGTAGGATACCTGACATTGACAGGTAGAGTATTTATATTCAGAGAAAATCTCCTGGGTTAAAATCTGCTGACATCTAGCAGCAGGGATATTAAGTTTATGCTAACTTTTCTAGCTATTAGCTTAGTTAGATGTCAAACTCTACTGTGTCCCTGGCTGGGCACGCAACTTTGTTTACAGTCGAGGCGGGCACACTTCACCAGTGCCTTATTGAGTGTCATTAGAGACAATTTAAATTTAAAATGTACCCTTTGAAGTCAAGAATTACAATGAAAAACAAGGTAGGGCATTACTATGATTGTCATTTAGTGATTTCCATTTCAGTCCGACTTTAATCCATTAGTCTAGTCTATTGAGTAGACATTAAACATATATCAGTTTACTCTCTACTGAGCCCACTCTAAACCTACCGGTCTCCTTCACTGAACCAATCAGATCATTATCAGTCTACTCTACAGTCACATTTAATTATTTTTAGCTTATATGTACCTGGGAAATAATGATAATAATATTATCAAACCAAGCAAGATATTATTTTGCATGGATAAATATATTGCATTGTGTTGTTGGTCGGTGTAATACTGCTCGGCTGAACACTCACAGGGTGAATAAGCAGTCAAGAAGATATTATTGCTATATTTTTGTCGGCTTTAGTGTCAAGTACATATCTAACATGTTGCTCAATTCCACTTAGAAATCAAACCAATTTCAATGATTTTCCTCAGACTTTTTCCTAAATTCTCAAAAGTTCTTGACCAGAATGAGCAGCATTTTGGTGACAATTGTTGAGCAGCTGTCAGCTAAACAGACTGTCGATCCACAAGTCAAGAACAGGGTAAGACCTGTTTTTCATGGCTGGTAAATAAGACAACACACGATAATCTGGCCATAATAAAGTAATCACTGAGGGAGGGAGTGATCCATCATCTCCTACTCTACTCTATTGAGTCCTCTTTAATCGATTAGTCTAGTTTATTGAGTAGACATTAAACATGTATCAGTGTACTCTCTACTGAGCCCACTCTAAATCATTACTAGTCCCCTTCACTGAACACATCAGATCATTATCATCAAACTCTACTGTGTTCACATGTAATTATATTTAGCTTTCACTGCTATTGACGAACCCGATTTGGTCCTGGAGTTTCATTGAACTCTCTGTGAACTGTAAACTCTGATCTACCCTCAAAAATCATTGAAACAGGGTCAAACAATATTTATATTAGTATCTTTATTTAACCAGGCAAGTCAATTGAGAACAAATTTTCATTTACAATAACCTGGAATGGAATTAGTGTATCAATTCCAATAATTTTCCATATGATGTTTTTTCCCCCAACAGCTCAATCGATCCTCAGCCTATACTGTAAAAACACAAAGATCAATCTGCTTTATTATTATGTCTTGGAGACAGTACTACTGTTTTACGAGATAGCATAAACAACATGAAAGGAAATGAGTGATGATAAATAATCATTACCACTGCTAAACAAACAAGCTCATCTAATCCTACTGACCAGCGAAGGCGGGAATCAATACCTGAATATGTGAGGGTGGGACTTCAAATAGATTTGCAGGGAAAGCAGTGTGAGTGGGGTAACTGCGCTTTGGCAAAGAGACAGGGGAGATGGGGTACCAAACAAGACGTCATAACACAAACCCTGTGGCGGTTGCACAAAAGTAAAGTTTGTGATGTTTTTGAAGTGTCTAGAATGCATGTCACACATTGAAAGCGTGGGGAGAGAGAGCGAGACAGGAAGAGGCACACCCATTGGTTTTTCGTTAGTGACGTCAAAAACAACATAATCCGTTAAAAACAACATCAAACTGACAGGATGCTGTTTTTTCTGTCGTTCTGTTTCCTGTTGCTGTCCAACTGCACCTATAATCCTTCAGAGCGAAAGTGAGTCGGCTTTTGATATGGAAATCACTCATGCTAATTTGGTCCCTTGTTTGTCTCACGAGAGAGATGTATATGCCTTATTCAGTGGTCACGTCAATTATTTATCAAACACTAACTGGCATTTTTGTAGTGTTTTTTTTTTAATCTCCTTTGAAATGCCATAGGTATCAAAGACACTATAATAATGTTATCAGATTTAATTTAAATTCTATTACCGTCACAATCAATATTGTCAACTGAGTTTCAACTCAGACCTCCACTGTTGGGTCACTTCAGAACACTAATGAGGTGGTGTTGCTCTAAAAGACCTCCATTTAACACAATATATGTATATCGGATGTGTTTTGGTGACACTCTCTAGGAACCCCCTGTGTGTACCATGTTATAGATAAATTACAGACATTACAGTAAGGCAAGTTGTTTAAACTAATAATGTGTCGCTATGAATAGAAAGTCTTACTATAAAATGCACCATGCATGTGACAGAGGGCACTACAGATACATTATTATAGAGTACAGGTAGATCAAAGAAAGCACATTTCTGACCTCTCACCTGAGGGGCTACATACACTATAGAATTACAAGGCTTTGTTCCTATCCACTGGTCTCTGACAGAGCACTTTCCCCCTCCACTATCCCCTTGTATCAAGTCAGAGTGCTTGTCCTTTTATTCTTTAGCATATCTGAAGGTGGACTGATCTCCCGAGTGCTGCCTGAGCCCTGAGAACACATCCCACACATCCCTGTCCGCCCACTCCTGCCCTTCCAGCTGCCCATTAAACACTGTCCCTACTACCCCATGGGCATTTTATATTGTGTCACAGTTGTGCAACAGCCAAAAATTAACCAAACTGACATTGTACAATGGTTGTTTTTGAACGTTTTTTTAAATGTCAAAATGCAAACGAATTAACAGTTTATTTGACTTTGTTACGGTTATTTTTCATGTTGACTTAAATGATTGTACATGGGTTGAAAATAAAACTTTCTTAACATTGGCACTGTTGACGATCAGCATCAGACCATCTCTATTTACGAAAATCACAATGTTAAAAGTCTAATACTGATGTAACGTGAACTTCCTAAACAAATGCATACTTAGGCAAAACCAAATATTGTTGTTATATTGTTTTAATGTTGGTTACATACTGAGTATTTCTTAATCCTCAAAGTGTGATACAAATTGATTGTTAAGTTTTATAATAAACACATATTACTAATTATTATTAATATTATTTTTTTTAAATTAATTTTTAAAAAGATGTCATAGAATTTTAGCTATAATACTTTGAAATAAAATACCGTTAACCAGAGCTGTTGATTCATTCAAAGACTTTATTCACGTAGAATATGTAGCCGTTCAGGTTTGCAAAGCTGACCCCGTTATCTCCTCAGTCACCTGCCTTTATAGATTTCACACAGGTTAACGCCTTCTATTCAACGTATTTCTGATTCCTGTCTACATACACCAATAACATTCAAGAACTACATTTCGTCATCAAGGTGTGCGCCGCCCACCTGGCTGGCGTCAGTTTGTCTGATCAGGCCTTTTGTTCTGACTGTTTATGACTTTGTTTACCCTAACTTCTAATTACTCTATCCTGTTTTCTCCAGCTTTGATCCTTTGTTTTCTTCACCTATAGCAAACCCCTCAATCTGACCTCACCCCTCTTTACTGCATCCTCCAAATGTTCTAGGACCATCTGTTTTCCTGTGACCTCTTCTCTAGGTGTTGGATTACAAACCCTTATATTGTCTTTAAATTTACCATAATTATACACCTCCATTAGGCTCACAAAGGTTAAGAAGTTAGAAAAAAAATTAACATAATACATAGCTTATATGAATAATGGGATAATGTAACAATGCTAGACACTACATGCATATGAGGTTAAAACAGAACTAGAAACTAGAAACATTGAAAAAAATAGAAACATTGAAAATAATAAATATATATTTATTTCAAAAGAGATAGTAGTAAAAGTAGTAAAAGAGGATTAAGTTCAGACCATGCGAAAAGGCTAATAGAACAAGAAAACATTTTCTTCTTACAAATGTTCAACATATCCAAATATTCTCTGTGTTAGGTAATGTCTTTCAAACCTCAAGGGAAGTATTTCCCCAAGTTTTCTCTGAACCCCATTATTGTGCAGCAGTGGATTAGTGGCATTGTGAACACAACAATGTTTGGTGAAACCCCGGAAACACTCATGACTGTATTTTACAATGTTGCTATGAATGGTGATTATCATACTAGCTACATACAAATGTTTACCTAAGGCAATTTAGAATGATATCACATGGGCCCATATAGATATCAGATTATAATTTCCTGTTTGGAAGAAATGCTGTGTGTTTTATTGGCAAGGTAGTACAGGATTAAATTCAACAGATGTTATGCAATTAGTTTGACAATTCATGACATCTTAATGCACTCCTTGCATAATTAATTTGATGACTGAAAAATAAACTGAGCAATAACACTGAGTTATATTACATAATAGACAATGTCAAAAGTGAGATGCATAGCATTGTTTTGATTTGACCATTATTAAGAAGCAAAGTGCTTTTTAAATTATGTATGTCTCTTTGCAACATTGGTCCACTTTAATTCTGAAAATTGAGCAGGGCCACAGATGATGGCTGGATAATAATGTCATTATAGCCTTACTTAAAATAATATTTCCTAGTTGCAAGGAGAGTGATGTAAATGTCTAGATTGTGAGCCAAAGCTTAACCTTTCGTGGGTCATTATTACCAAATAAAAATCTCATCCTCCAGCAAATGTCTCTCATGAAATATGTAAGGGTCTGAAACACCTCCCAATTACCAGACCTGTAGGTAGTCTCTCAGACACATGGAGGGGGCTGTGAGAATGGGACCCAGAAGAGAAGTGCATGTCTGTATGTCTGTCGAAGGAACTTAGAAAATAGTTGACTCCTGACATGTTGTGCAGTGATATACTGTAGTCACCAACAATTCTGCATTTATATCACTATCACTATAGACATATTGCAGAGGTTGAGGTAGTGGTGAAACTGGCCTACAGCAGTATGGCAACAATAATAACACACATATAATAGAAGTATATGTATACTAGGGCTGGGGTTTTGCAAGGGGACACACTACAGTGTACACAGAAAGGGATATACAGTATGCACCAAAATACCCCACAGGAGTTGGGCCAGTACAGATCATATTATCTGCCAATGTGATTGAATCCAGGAGCAAAATATGAATGAGCACATACTGTCCTGAAAGGCCAGGGTGATCACCATTCAAGAGGCAATTTAACAAAAGATCTGATATTCCCTACTCTGGCGCCCAACAAGCGCTTACACAGATCCCAAAGACAAACATCAGTCTAGGATGATAACATTTACCCATGGCAGCCCAAAAAAGACTTTATTGAATTTTGAAATCTCTATACAGCAATGGATAATAATAAAACGTCTGGATTTAATTTAGCATTTTTGCCTATTTGAGATATATTTGTACTGTACCATCTGTCATGAGAATGCACTGTGTCTCTATAGGTGATTCTGGATCAGAAGTGACATAGACTAGGGGAGCACATTCATGTGTCTCTGCCTGGTCTCAGATCAGTTGAGACAGAGGAGCTCACATGGTAAATGATAAGTGACGGCCTGAGCGAAGAGGGAATGGCGACGGTCTTTGATGTGGGGAAATGTTGTGCCGCAGCTGAGATTAAACAGCAGCCAAATCAATGGTGAGCTCACCATGTGAAAAATGCATGAGGGGTGTCACCGCCGCCAAACACTCTGCACAACTGTCAGAGAGGTAGCTTTAACAAAACAAGTCTTACATAATCAAGTGGACGTTTAGACACGGGTGCATGGTCAAAAGCAGGGTAAGGAATCCAGAGGGGAGAGAAGTGCGAAGTGCAAAGTTCAAAGTGCATTGAAATTACAAAGTTATGAGCATACAAATTTGTGCATACCTTGAATCATAATAAAGTCTCTATGCTCTGCGCAAACCAGGCCCTTACACTGATTAGATTCTTGGCAAATATTGATTCTGGGAGGCAAAATAGACACATTTAGCGGTTAATCTCAGTTCATATCTTGGCTCACTCTCCATCTCACCAATGGTGCCTTTCAAGTGAAGGACAGTGATGATGGTTATGATTATCATGGCATCATTAACATTTAACAATGTTAAATCATGTCTCCTTGTAAAGGGCATCTCCTACAATAACATCCCCTGGTTCTAGTCTGGGCGAAATCAACACCCATCAGGTAAAGAGCCATTATCAATATCTGCTGCAAAGCACCACTGACGGACCATTCTGACTTTCACTTGATGAAAAAACACATATGTACAGTTGATTAGATTTACCATTTGGAAGACGAGACAATGACAACAGGTGTATCAGAGGCACAGAAACCCAGTGAAGCCAATGGAGTTCTTCCTTACTCTTTACTGTGGGGGTGTAGGTGCTACTCACTCCTCTTGCTGTGACATTTAGCAGGGCGGGGGTGAAAGAAATTAAATGGGGGCACCTCTGCCAGATGAGATTTTAATAGAGTAAGCAAACTTCAAAGGCTTGATGCCTGTGGAGATGATGAGATGAGAGATATGTCCTAGACACTGGGAGGATAGACAGAAACATGCTGCTTTAGCCAATAACCCCTCTGATATGGGCACACACCTGAACCATGGAACAACCTTTAACTATGTTGCCAAAGTTGTGATACTGCCCTATAATTAATACATAGAACCAAGTCCGTACCATGACTCAAGTCTCAATATACAGTATATAACCAAATGTGTCTCAAGTCAATGAGTGAATATTTCCTTATTGGAAGATTGGAGATAATTGCATTGCTATAGTAGTAGTTTCAGTTACTGTAATTCATTCTAATGAAATAGGAGGTTAAGGATAATTGACAGACTGATTAAGAGTTGTTTCACCACAATTACTATTTCCAAGAAAATGAATGCAGCAATGGGGGACTCTTGATTATGTGATACTTACACAACCACACTTTAACCTACAAACTCAATGGTTTCAATCAGCCTAAAATATGTAGTGTACCTTCCCCCTATGTTCAAGCATTACCTTGAATAACTATCCAGCAGAAATCAAATCAAATCAAACTTTATATAGCATATTTCATACACAGACACTTTAAAGGAAATAAAGGTGTGAATTCAAGGCTGGTAGGAGATCTGAGTATTTCTGGCTCTTGTGTGTGGACATTCAATTCAGGTAGTCTACTGAGGATGGAAGATGCTGTACTGCAGTATGACCCAGCAACAGGCAGCTATAAGGTGAGATAAGATGGCCAGTCTATGTTGATGATGACTAACTAAGGTCAGCATCAGCAATGCTTGAGCCTAGGTCTAGCACCTCAGCTTGAACAGAGCTGCTAAATGAAATAAGCAAATCATTGAATCCTTGAAATGATTTTTATGATATGAATTGCTCCATGATTCCATAAATTTTACTTTTATGCAATAAACCTTATGAAGGATAAATACGGCCAGTCTGTCTGTGTCCTTGGGGTAGAATTGTTTTCATTTCATTGGAAAGTAATAAGTGGTTTCTATAGAAACATGTCAATACTTGAGAGCAGCTAGCGTGAGGCTGGGTGGAACTTGAACACCTCTCTCTCAGAGCGCAACAGGTTCACAGTTGAATTGTAACGAGCACTAACAAGCTGGCTGCTGATCAAAACTAATTACAATTATTCATTGCCGTTGTCCTCCCAAGAACTCTGTGTTCTCTTCATCTTTCATGGACAGTGTCAACATGTAATACAAACTTCACTGGCCAGGCCACAATTTGATCAACGCTGTCTACTCATTTCAAAGTGTCAAATTAGGAATATTAATTGAAATTCAGTTGATGGATTGCAAATTCACAATCACTTCCAATGTGGCAGGCTATTTACTTTGGAATTGAGCCCAACCCCACTGCCTAGGTTATTGCAGATTTAAAAAATGTGTCATTATCATTGATCAATACAGTGTATACACAAGCATTGCAAATATTGGATATCCTTATGCTCAACATCAGTAGTAATGGCGAGGTGATTCATGGCTTAGGGAGGCAGATTGTTTTTTATGGCATGCTTGATTGCTCAGTGCCCTTTGCAAGTCCCTCCTCAATATCCCTCCGTTATACCAGATACAATACAGTCAAGGTGTGTGGACACTGTGGTCCTGATTTACACAGCAAACACCTGCCTCGTGACAGCCTGACTCAGAGAGAGGGATATTAATTACCACAGATGGTTATATCATAAATTACGCTTCCTTTGTTTTAGTTATTACTGTGAGAAAAGAGAGGTTTGAATTGAAAAGCATCCAAATCCTCTGAGTCTAGGAGATCCCAGTACAGTTTTGGTTAAGAGTGTGCATATGCAAATCATCATGGATTAAAGCATTGTGTTGCAGTTTATTGAACCCGGGGGAAATACTGAGGCTTTTTGGCACATGATTTGGGAACAGGTTGCATGGCTACATATTTGATGTGAGGCTCTCTTGTACTAATCTAAATGATCTCCTTTAGGATCTACCTGTTATGTTACCACTGATCATCTACCAGGCAATAACAATGTCATTATGTATTGCTCCCCATAGTGAGTACCCAGTGTCACATAAAGTAAAAGTACAAAAGCTATCAGATACTCAGAATGTAGTCTTGCACAAATTGCACATACTCCCGGCATACCAGCTGGAGGCTGAGTAGATGGATGGGGAGGGACATGCACCTGCAGGAAATCTGCATGTTGTTATTCGCCTTCAGAATCTATCGTCAACATCTCACTAACTTCTAGAGGCTTGCCGATGTTAGCTGTGTGCATTAGCTATAGAGATTGATTCATAGAGAGCACAATTTACATCTTAATCCTGAGCCTCCTAAACTTTGTTGGTAGAGGTGTCTGTCTGTAGAAGACCCTCCCAGATGATTTTCTTCGCCTGTCTTAAAGTTCTCAAAAGCTGGATCCATTATTTCCAGGCCTACCTCATAACCTGGTACGGATGGATTGAGACTACTCAAAATGCACAGGCAACCCATCCCAGGGGCTGTCTATCCATATATTATACAATACATGTTGCTTGTCCAACATCAGGAATAAAGGCAGTACTGTATAAAAAAAAGCCACAGGTGGAGCTTTGGCACAATTAATTAAGTTGCATCTGTCATTTGACGCAACTAATAATCACTGAGGCTTCATCTAATAATCCAACCACCTGATGCACAGTGAAGTGAAAAGCCTGTTTAGGATGTGACAATGTCTCTGTTGTGACAATGTCACTTTTACACATGTCTGGACATGGGGGTGAAGGACTGACAAGTTACTGTATTATACTGGTTTTGATAATGCTACGCCTGCATATGCACAGCTGTGTACACCGTCTAATTACTTCTGAAGTGGAAGAGATGAGTGGACCAGGAGAAAACAACACATTGTTAAAAAAAAATAAGAAGACAAAAGTACACTGTGTCATTTTAATGAATGAACATATCAACAGAGTTATTCTTTCTCTCTGAGGATATTCACCCCCAGTCATATTAAAGGCTTGTCGACATAAACTGCACCATAAGTTACTATCATAAAGATTGCTGCAATTAATGTAAAGGGGGCCAGAAATAACTAATAATAAAAAAATAATCACAGCAAATGGTTACTCAGTCAATATCTTAACAGCTTCAGATAAGCTGACACTGATGTAGACATATTACAGTATATTATATTCTCTCACACTCTCTCACACTTCTAAATAACCTAATGCAGGTAAGTCAAGAACAGATAAAAGGTGAGAGGTTAGGGTTGCATGCACCATCGAAGAAGAGCTCCTGCACTTTAAAACCTGTGGTTGGTGAAGTTTCTAAGCACTGACTTAGTCACCCATTCCCTCTGTGTTGTAAAGTAACACTCAAGATGACCTGAGCTATGGACCCAGCTCTATGCCAGGACAAAGAGGTGAGCAGGGGGGCATCGTTGGGTTCTTTAGCAGCATAAAGCTTTCTTCGCTGACAAGGTCCTGACCTGTCGATATTTATCGACGGTCTCACTGTCAGCTTTTTGAAAAGGTTGTGGGACAGCTCAGCTGTTTGCACCGAAATGAGTCGATAACAACTTCAGTAGAGGACCTGAAATAGCCTCCGCAGCTGAAAGGGCATTCTTTCAACTAGGGCATTCTTTAAACTATTTACCTCACCACGGGTGAAGTGACAAGGAATTTATTTTATGTGAAAAAATCATTGTTAAGACAATAAGTCATTTCTGAATTAGATAATAAGCATGACACCCTAAAATCGTTATATACTGATATACTCGTTAGTCCCTCAGATTATGGCCTTGCAGCAAGAAAAGCCCAAAGCTACTTTGGCATGATTCCTCTTCTAACATAGACAAAATAATAAACACATCTCTCACATCAGCAATAAAATCAAGCACATCAAAAACATTACCATTGTGATGTATTTGTGTTTTCCTTTATTAAAAAATAGTGATTAAGTCTCATTAAACAACAGTAGGTTCACCTGCTCAGCTGCAGGTGCCAGAACCTCTCTGCCTGGTTCTTCAACGATGGAGTCAGAAAACCATTATGCATGGTCTTATGGGAAAACAGGTATGTCCAGTCAAGGCAGGAGAGACATACAGTAACACTGTCTTTGCTGATTTGTATTTTCAGCAAACTGATGAATTTCAATGTGCTTCCGCCTGTTACATTCTTGATACACAGGCAGGGTCTACACACAAACCCTTAAATTGAGGATGCATGTTGTGTGATTTGTAGCCTTAGATATTATATCTCACCCAATCATGCTGATATTGTTTAAAACCTGCTCAGTGGTGTCTGAGATGGATTTTAGTGCAGATACATGACTCTGAAGCTTAGGAATCAGACAGCAGTCAATGCATTTTTAATCTCCACCATTACTATTCCTGTCCTGCTCCATCTAGCTAGCTAACCTCTCATATGTCAGACACTGCTGCTAATACAACAGTTAGCTCTAGCTTCATAAAGAAGCCTTTAATGGTTGCTCTCACTTACTTTTAAGACCTTGTTGAAAATATGTGAACATAAATTTGTCGCTGAAGGTTTCCTGTTAGCATTAACACAATGTTGTGTCATATCACTCTTTCTAATGCAGACAGTACATTCAACCTCTTTTGGCATGTTTTGAACACCCAACTGTGAGAAATTGGAGCCACAGTCGATTCCTCTACATCTAAAGAACAGCTGGAAGGACGTGTTTTTCTTTTGAACCTGGACATATGATAGCTGCGTTACTATGTCTGAACCAGCTGTGACGGACAGCTGTGACGTTGATTTAGTGTGCCACATCTGAAATAACGTTATGCTCAATTAATGCCTCTGAATCAGCAATCAATGTCCTCTTTAGTACTCCACTAGATGCAATGCATGACTGAGAGAATATCGTATATAAATTCAATGGCTTGATATCAATGATTCAAGCTGCATACACTGTAGTAGAGGATTTCAATATAATAGTCCAAGTACGTCATATGAACAGTAACCCCCTTCCCCCCACACACGCACACACGCACACACACACACACACACACACACACACACACACACACACACACACACACACATGCAGCCTCCTTCTTCACCAGCCAGTTGTTGGTATCCACATGACAGACCATGTAGTGCCTTGAGGAGCTCTACAGTACCGTGCCGACTTTGTGCACTAGTGTCCACACAAAGAATGAATAAAGTTGTATCAAGTTAGGTTACATGAAATTCATGCAAGTGTTGAGTACATTTTGAGTATTTCCAGTTGCTAATCAGATTTCAGGCAATGAGTTAATTGGCAACATCTTAATTATGTGGTAATTACCCAATAATGAGGGTATAAAATCATGCCAGTGTATTGTTCTCCATCATAAATAACCATTGTGAACCAGACGTTCCCTTAATTTAGTGAAGTGTTAATTACAGTTCAAGCTAATAACATAATTATCTTCCACTGACTG